>NC_133134.1:173154797-173316364 GCF_048418815.1 Hemitrygon akajei
CCTGTGAACTCCCCCCTTTCCGATACCCTGCGGACGTCCCCCCTCTCTCTCCGACACCCTGCGGAACTCCCCCCTCTCTCTCCGACACCCTGCGGAACTCCCCCCCTTTCCGATACCCTGCGGACGTCCCCCCTCTCTCCCCGACACCCTGCGAACTCCCCCTCTCTCCCCGACACCCTGCGAACTCCCCCCTCTCTCTCCGACACGCTGTGAACGCCCCCCTCTCTCCGACACCCTGCGGAACTCCCCCCTCTCTCCGACACCCTGCGGAACTCCCCCCTCTCTCCGACACCCTGCGGAACGCCCCCCCCTCTCCGACACCCTGCGAACTCCCCCCTCTCTCCGACACCCTGCGGAACTCCACCCTCTCTCTCCGACATCCTGCGGAACTCCCCCCTTTCTGATACCCTGCGGACGTCCCCCCTCTCTCTCCGACACCCTGCGAACGTCCCCCTCTCTCTCCGACACCCTGCGAACGTCCCCCCTCTCTCCGACACCCTGTGAACGTCCCCCTCTCTCTCCGACACCCTGCGAACGTCGCCCTCTCTCTCCCCACCCTGCGAACTCCCCACTCTCTCTCCGACACCCTGCGGAACTCCCCCCTCTCTCCGACACCCTGCGGAACTCCCCACTCTCTCTCTGACACCCTGTGAACTCCCCCCTTTCTGATACCCTGCGGACGTCCCCCCTCTCTCTCCGACACCCTGCGGAACTCCCCCCCTCTCTCTCCGACACCCTGCGGAACTCCCCCCCTCTCTCTCCGACACCCTGCGGACGTACCCCTCTCTCTCCGACACCCTGCGAACGTCCCCCCTCTCTCTCCGACACCCTGCGAACGTCCCCCCCCTCTCTACGACACCCTGCGAACGTCCCCCTCTCTCCGACACCCTGCGAACGTCCCCCTCTCTCTCCGACACCCTGCGAACGTCCCCCCTCTCTCTCCGACACCCTGCGAACGTCCCCCCCCCCCCACGATACCCTGCAAACGTCCCCCCTCTCTCCAACACCCTGCGGAACTCCCCCCTCTCTCCGACACCCTGCGGAACTCCCCACTCTCTCTCCGACACCCTGCGGAACTCCCCCCTCTCTCTCCGACACCCTGCGGAACTCCCCCCTCTCTCCGACACCCTGCGGAACTCCCCACTCTCTCTCCGACACCATGCGGAACTCCCCACTCTCTCTCTGACACCCTGTGAACTCCCCCCTTTCTGATACCCTGCGGACGTCCCCCCTCTCTCTCCGACACCCTGCGGAACTCCCCCCTCTCTCTCCGACACCCTGTGGAACTCCCCCCTCTCTCCGACACCCTGCGGAACTCCCCCCTTTCTGATACACTGCGGACGTCCCCCCTCTCTCCCCGACACCCTGCGGAACTCCCCCCTCTCTCTCCGATACCCTGCGGACGTCCCCCCTCTCTCCCCGACACCCTGCGAACTCCCCCTCTCTCCCCGACACCCTGCGAACTCCCCCCTCTCTCTCCGACACGCTGAGAACGCCCCCCTCTCTCCGAAAACCTGCGGAACTCCCCCCTCTCTCCGACACCCTGCGGAACTCCCCCCTCTCTCCGACACCCTGCGGAACTCCCCCCTCTCTCTCCGACACCCTGCGGAACTCCCCCCTTTCTGATACCCTGCGGACGTCCCCCCTCTCTCTCCGACACCCTGCGAACGTCCCCCTCTCTCTCCGACACCCTGCGAACGTCCCCCCCCCTCTCTACGACACCCTGCGAACGTCCCCCTCTCTCCGACACCCTGCGAACGTCCCCCCCTCTCTACGATACCCTGCGATCGTCCCCCCTCTCTCCGACACCCTGCGAACGTCCCCCTCTCTCTCCGACACCCTGCGAACGTCCCCCTCTCTCTCCCCACCCTGCGAACTCCCCACTCTCTCCGACACCCTGCGAACGTCCCCCCCTCTCTCCGACACCCTGCGGAACTCCCCCCTCTCTCCGACACCCTGCGAACTCCCCCCTCTCTCCGACACCCTGCGAACGTCCCCCCCTCTCTATGACACCCTGCGAACGTCCCCCTCTCTCCGACACCCTGCGAACGTCCCCCTCTCTCTCCCCACCCTGCGAATGTCCCCCCTCTCTCTCCGACACCCTGCGAACGTCCCCCCTCTCTCTCCGACACACTGCGAACGTCCCCCTCTCTCCCCACCCTGTGAACGTCCCCCCCTCCGACACCCTCGAACGTCCCCCCTTCTCTCCGACACCCTGCGAACGTCCCCCTCTCTCCGACACCCTGCGAACGTCCCCCTCTCTCTCCCCACCCTGCGAACGTCCCCCCTCTCTCCGACACCCTGCGAACGTCCCCCTCTCTCTCCGACACCCTGCGAACGTCCCCCCTCTCTCTCCGACACCCTGCGAACGTCCCCCTCTCTCCGACACCCTGCGGAACTCCCCACTCTCTCTCCGACACCATGCGGAACTCCCCACTCTCTCTCTGACACCCTGTGAACTCCCCCCTTTCTGATACCCTGCGGATGTCCCCCCTCTCTCTCCGACACCCTGCGGAACTCCCCCCCTCTCTCTCCGACACCCTGCGGAACTCCCCCCCTTTCTGATACCCTGCGGACGACCCCCCCTCTCTCCCCGACACCCTGCGAAACTCCCCCCTCTCTCTCCGATACCCTGCGGACGTCCCCCCTCTCTCCCCGACACCCTGCGAACTCCCCCTCTCTCCCCGACACCCTGCGAACTCCCCCCTCTCTCTCCGACACGCTGTGAACGCCCCCCTCTCTCCGAAACCCTGCGGAACTCCCCCCTCTCTCCGACACCCTGCGGAACTCCCCCCTCTCTCCGACACCCTGCGGAACTCCCCCTCTCTCTCCGACACCCTGCGGAACTCCCCCCTTTCTGATACCCTGCGGACGTCCCCCCTCTCTCTCCGACACCCTGCGAACATCCCCCTCTCTCTCCGACACCCTGCGAACGTCCCCCCCCTCTCTACGACACCCTGCGAACGTCCCCCTCTCTCCGACACCCTGCGAACGTCCCCCCCCTCTCTACGATACCCTGCGATCGTCCCCCCTCTCTACGATACCCTGCGAACGTCCCCCCTCTCTCCGACACCCTGCGAACGTCCCCCTCTCTCTCCGACACCCTGCGAACGTCCCCCTCTCTCTCCCCACCCTGCGAACTCCCCACTCTCTCCGACACCCTGCGAACGTCCCCCCCCTCTCTCCGACACCCTGCGGAACTTCCCCCTCTCTCCGACACCCTGCGAACTCCCCCCTCTCTCCGACACCCTGCGAACGTCCCCCCCTCTCTACGACACCCTGCGAACGTCCCCCTCTCTCCGACACCCTGCGAACGTCCCCCTCTCTCTCCCCACCCTGCGAATGTCCCCCCTCTCTCTCCGACACCCTGCGAACGTCCCCCCTCTCTCTCCGACACCCTGCGAACGTCCCCCTCTCTCCCCACCCTGCGAACGTCCCTCCCTCCGACACCCTCGAACGTCCCCCCTTCTCTCCGACACCCTGCGAACGTCCCCCTCTCTCCGACACCCTGCGAACGTCCCCCTCTCTCTCCTCACCCTGCGAACTCCCCCTCTCTCTCCGACACCCTGCGAACATCCCCCCTCTCTCCGACACCCTGCGAACGTCCCCCTCTCTCTCCCCACCCTGCGAACGTCCCCCTCTCTCCGACACCCTGCGAACGTCCCCCCTCTCTCTCCGACACCCTGCGAACGTCCCCCTCTCTCCGACACCCTGCGAACTCCCCCTCTCTCTCCCCACCCTGCGAACTCCCCCCCTCTCTCCGACACCCTGCGAACTCCCCCCTCTCTCTCCCCACCCTGCGAACTCCCCCTTCTCTCTCCCCACCCTGCGAACTCCCCCTCTCTCTCCGACACCCTGCGAACTCCCCCTCTCTCCGAACCCTGCGAACGTCCCCCCTCCCTCCGACACCCTGCGAAAGTCCCCCCTCTCTCCCCACCCTGCGAACTCCCCCCCCTCTCCGACACCCAGCGAACTCCCCCCTCCCTCCGACACCCTGCGAACGTCCCCCCCTCCCTCCGACACCCTGCAAACTCCCCCCTCCCTCCGACACCCTGCGAAAGTTCCCCCTCTCCCCACCCTGCGAAAGTCCCCCCTCCCTCTCCGACACCCTGCGAACGTCCACCCTCCCTCCGACACCCTGCGAAAGTCCCCCCTCCCTCCTACACCCTGTGAAAGCCCCCACTCCCTCAGACACCCTCGAACGTCCCCCCTCTCTCCGACACCCTGCGAACGTCCCCCCTCTGACACCCTCAAACGTCCCCCCTCTCTCCAACACCCTGTGAACGTCCCTCCCTCTCTCCCCGACACCCTGCGAACGTCCCCCCTCTCTCCCCGACACCCTGCGAACGTCCCCCCCCTCTCTCCGACACCCTGCGAATGTCCCCCTCTCCCCCCACCCTGCGAACGTCCCCCCCTCTCTCCGACACCCTGCGAACTCCCCCTCTCTCTCCGACACCCTGCGAACTCCCCCCTCTCCCTCCCCACCCTGCGAACTCCCCCCCTCTCTCCGACACCCTGCGAACTCCCCCCTCTCCCTCCCCACCCTGCGAACTCCCCCCTCTCTCTCCCCACCCTGCGAACTCCCCCCCTCTCTCCCCACCCTGCGAACTCCCCCCTCTCTCTCCCCACCCTGCGAACTCCCCCTCTCACTCCGACACCCTGCGAACTCCCCCCTCTCTCTCCCCACCCTGCGAACTCCCCCCCTCTCTCCGACACCCAGCGAACTCCCCCCCCTCTCTCCGACACCCTGCGAACTCCCCCCCTCTCCCCACCCTGCGAACTCCCCCTCTCTCTCCCCACCCTGCGAACTCCCCCTCTCTCTCCGAACCCTGCGAACTCCCCCCCCCCGACACCCTGCGAACTCCCCCCTCCCTCCGACACCCTGCGAACTCCCCCCTCTCTCCGACACCCTGCGAACGTCCCCCCCTCTCTACGACACCCTGCGAACGTCCCCCTCTCTCCGACACCCTGCGAACGTCCCCCTCTCTCTCCCCACCCTGCGAATGTCCCCCCTCTCTCTCCGACACCCTGCGAACGTCCCCCCTCTCTCTCCGACACCCTGCGAACGTCCCCCTCTCTCCCCACCCTGCGAACGTCCCCCCCTCCGACACCCTCGAACGTCCCCCCTTCTCTCCGACACCCTGCGAACGTCCCCCTCTCTCCGACACCCTGCGAACGTCCCCCTCTCTCTCCCCACCCTGCTAACGTCCCCCCTCTCTCCGACACCCTGCGAACGTCCCCCTCTCTCTCCGACACCCTGCGAACGTCCCCCCCTCTCTCCGACACCCTGCGAACGTCCCCCCACTCACTCCGACACCCTGCAAAGTCCCCACTCCCTCCGACACCCTCGAACGTCCCCCCCTCTCTCCGACACCCTCGAACGTCCCCCCCCCTCTCCCCGACACCCTGCGAACGTCCCCCCTCTTCGACACCCTCGAACATCCCCCCCTCTCCGACACCCTGCAAACGTCCCCCCCTCTCACCGACACCCTTGAACGTCCCCCCTTCTCTCCGACACCCTGCGAAAGTCCCCCCCTCTCTCCCCGACACCCTGCGAACGTCCCCCCCCCTCTCTCCGACACCCTGCGAATGTCCCCCTCTCCCCCCACCCTGCGAACGTCCCCCTCTCTCCGACACCCTGCGAACGTCCCCCCTCTCTCTCCGACACCCTGCGAACGTCCCCCTCTCTCCGACACCCTGCGAACTCCCCCTCTCTCTCCCCACCCTGCGAACTCCCCCCCTCTCTCCGACACCCTGCGAACTCCCCCCTCTCTCTCCCCACCCTGCGAACTCCCCCTTCTCTCTCCCCACCCTGCGAACTCCCCCTCTCTCTCCGACACCCTGCGAACTCCCCCTCTCTCCGAACCCTGCGAACGTCCCCCCTCCCTCCGACACCCTGCGAAAGTCCCCCCTCTCTCCCCACCCTGCGAACTCCCCCCCCTCTCCGACACCCAGCGAACTCCCCCCTCCCTCCGACACCCTGCGAACGTCCCCCCTCCCTCCGACACCCTGCAAACTCCCCCCTCCCTCCGACACCCTGCGAAAGTTCCCCCTCTCCCCACCCTGCGAAAGTCCCCCCTCCCTCTCCGACACCCTGCGAACGTCCACCCTCCCTCCGACACCCTGCGAAAGTCCCCCCCTCCCTCCTACACCCTGTGAAAGCCCCCACTCCCTCAGACACCCTCGAACGTCCCCCCTCTCTCCGACACCCTGCGAACGTCCCCCCTCTGACACCCTCAAACGTCCCCCCTCTCTCCAACACCCTGTGAACGTCCCTCCCTCTCTCCCCGACACCCTGCGAACGTCCCCCCTCTCTCCCCACCCTGCGAACGTCCCCCCCTCTCTCCGACACCCTGCGAACGTCCCCCCACTCACTCCGACACCCTGCGAAAGTCCCCACTCCCTCCGACACCCTCGAACGTCCCCCCCTCTCTCCGACACCCTCGAACGTCCCCCCCCCTCTCCCCGACACCCTGCGAACGTCCCCCCCTCTCCGACACCCTGCAAACGTCCCCCACTCTCACCGACACCCTGCAAACGTCCCCCCCTCTCACCGACACCCTTGAACGTCCCCCCTTCTCTCCGACACCCTGCGAAAGTCCCCCCCTCTCTCCCCGACACCCTGCGAATGTCCCCCTCTCCCCCCACCCTGCGAACGTCCCCCCTCTCTCCGACACCCTGCGAACTCCCCCTCTCTCTCCGACACCCTGCGAACGTCCCCCCCCTCTCTCCGACACCCTGCGAATGTCCCCCTCTCCCCCCACCCTGCGAACGTCCCCCCTCTCTCCGACACCCTGCGAACTCCCCCTCTCTCTCCGACACCCTGCGAACTCCCCCCTCTCCCTCCCCACCCTGCGAACTCCCCCCTCTCTCTCCCCACCCTGAGAACTCCCCCCCTCTCTCCCCACCCTGCGAACTCCCCCCTCTCTCTCCCCACCCTGCGAACTCCCCCTCTCACTCCGACACCCTGCGAACTCCCCCCCTCTCTCCCCACCCTGCGAACTCCCCCCCTCTCTCCGACACCCTGCGAACTCCCCCCCTCTCTCCCCACCCTGCGAACTCCCCCCCTCTCTCCCCACCCTGCGAACTCCCCCTCTCTCTCCCCACCCTGCGAACTCCCCCTCTCTCTCCGAACCCTGCGAACTCCCCCCCCCGACACCCTGCGAACTCCCCCCTCCCTCCGACACCCTGCGAACTCCCCCCTCTCTCCGACACCCTGCGAACGTCCCCCCCTCTCTACGACACCCTGCGAACGTCCCCCTCTCTCCGACACCCTGCGAACGTCCCCCTCTCTCTCCCCACCCTGCGAATGTCCCCCCTCTCTCTCCGACACCCTGCGAACGTCCCCCCTCTCTCTCCGACACCCTGCGAACGTCCCCCTCTCTCCCCACCCTGCGAACGTCCCCCCCTCCGACACCCTCGAACGTCCCCCCTTCTCTCCGACACCCTGCGAACGTCCCCCTCTCTCCGACACCCGGCGAACGTCCCCCTCTCTCTCCCCACCCTGCGAACGTCCCCCCTCTCTCCGACACCCTGCGAACGTCCCCCTCTCTCTCCGACACCCTGCGAACGTCCCCCCCTCTCTCCGACACCCTGCGAACGTCCCCCCACTCACTCCGACACCCTGCCAAGTCCCCACTCCCTCCGACACCCTCGAACGTCCCCCCCTCTCTCCGACACCCTCGAACGTCCCCCCCCCTCTCCCCGACACCCTGCGAACGTCCCCCCTCTTCGACACCCTCGAACATCCCCCCTCTCCGACACCCTGCAAACGTCCCCCCCTCTCACCGACACCCTTGAACGTCCCCCCTTCTCTCCGACACCCTGCGAAAGTCCCCCCCTCTCTCCCCGACACCCTGCGAACGTCCCCCCCCCTCTCTCCGACACCCTGCGAATGTCCCCCTCTCCCCCCACCCTGCGAACGTCCCCCCTCTCTCCGACACCCTGCGAACTCCCCCTCTCTCTCCGACACCCTGCGAACTCCCCCTCTCTCTCCGACACCCTGCGAACTCCCCCCTCTCTCTCCCCACCCTGCGAACTCCCCCTCTCTCTCAGACACCCTGCGAACTCCCCCCTCTCTCTCCCCACCCTGCGAACTCCCCCCTCTCTTCGACACCCTGCGAATGTCCCCCCTCCCTCCGACACCCTGCGAACTCCCCCCTCTCTCCCCACCCTGCGAACTCCCCCCCTCTCTCCGACACCCTGCGAACTCCCCCCCTCTCTACCCACCGTGCGAACTCCCCCTCTCTCTCCGACACCCTGCGAACTCCCCCCCTCTCTCCCCACCCTGCGAACTCCCCGCTCTCTCTCCCCACCCTGCGAACTCCCCCTCTCTCTCCGACACCCTGCGAACTCCCCCCTCTCTCTCCCCACCCTGCGAACTCCCCCCCTCTCTCCCCACCCTGCGAACTCCCCCTCTCTCTCCCCACCCTGCGAACTCCCCCTCTCTCTCCGAACCCTGCGAACTCCCCCACCCTCCGACACCCTGCGAACTCCCCCCTCCCTCCGACACCCTGCGAACTCCCCCCTCTCTCCGACACCCTGCGAACGTCCCCCCCTCTCTACGACACCCTGCGAACGTCCCCCTCTCTCCGACACCCTGCGAACGTCCCCCTCTCTCTCCCCACCCTGCGAATGTCCCCCCTCTCTCTCCGACACCCTGCGAACGTCCCCCCTCTCTCTCCGACACCCTGCAAACGTCCCCCTCTCTCCCCACCCTGCGAACGTCCCCCCCTCCGACACCCTCGAACGTCCCCCCTTCTCTCCGACACCCTGCGAACGTCCCCCTCTCTCCGACACCCTGCGAACGTCCCCCTCTCTCTCCCCACCCTGCGAACGTCCCCCCTCTCTCCGACACCCTGCGAACGTCCCCCTCTCTCTCCGACACCCTGCGAACGTCCCCCCTCTCTCCGACACCCTGCGAAGGTCCCCCCTCTCTCCGACACCCTGCGAACGTCCCCCTCTCTCTCCCCACCCTGCGAACGTCCCCCTCTCTCCGACACCCTGCGAACGTCCCCCCTCTCTCTCCGACACCCTGCGAACGTCCCCCTCTCTCCGACACCCTGCGAACTCCCCCTCTCTCTCCGACACCCTGCGAACGTCCCCCTCTCTCCGACACCCTGCGAACTCCCCCCTCTCTCTCCGACACCCTGCGAACTCCCCCTCTCTCTCCGACACCCTGCAAACTCCCCCCTCTCTCTCCCCACCCTGCGAACTCCCCCCCTCTCTCCGACACCCTGCGAACGTCCCCCTCTCTCCGACACCCTGCGAACTCCCCCTCTCTCTCCGACACCCTGCGAACTCCCCCCTCTCTCTCCCCACCCTGCGAACTCCCCCCTCTCTCCGACACCCTGCGAACTCCCCCCTCTCTCCGACACCCTGCGAACTCCCCCCTCTCTCCGACACCCTGCGAACGTCCCCCCACTCTCCGACACCCTGCGAACTCCCCCTCTCTCCGACACCCTGCGAACGTCCCCCCTCTCTCTCCGACACCCTGCGAACGTCCCCCTCTCTCCGACACCCTGCGGAACTCCCCACTCTCTCTCCGACACCATGCGGAACTCCCCACTCTCTCTCTGACACCCTGTGAACTCCCCCCTTTCTGATACCCTGCGGATGTCCCCCCTCTCTCTCCGACACCCTGCGGAACTCCCCCCTCTCTCTCCGACACCCTGCGGAACTCCCCCCTTTCTGATACCCTGCGGACGACCCCCCTCTCTCCCCGACACCCTGCGAAACTCCCCCCTCTCTCTCCGATACCCTGCGGACGTCCCCCCTCTCTCCCCGACACCCTGCGAACTCCCCCTCTCTCCCCGACACCCTGCGAACTCCCCCCTCTCTCTCCGACACGCTGTGAACGCCCCCCTCTCTCCGAAACCCTGCGGAACTCCCCCCTCTCTCCGACACCCTGCGGAACTCCCCCCTCTCTCCGACACCCTGCGGAACTCCCCCTCTCTCTCCGACACCCTGCGGAACTCCCCCCTTTCTGATACCCTGCGGACGTCCCCCCTCTCTCTCCGACACCCTGCGAACATCCCCCTCTCTCTCCGACACCCTGCGAACGTCCCCCCCCTCTCTACGACACCCTGCGAACGTCCCCCTCTCTCCGACACCCTGCGAACGTCCCCCCCCTCTCTACGATACCCTGCGATCGTCCCCCCTCTCTACGATACCCTGCGAACGTCCCCCCTCTCTCCGACACCCTGCGAACGTCCCCCTCTCTCTCCGACACCCTGCGAACGTCCCCCTCTCTCTCCCCACCCTGCGAACTCCCCACTCTCTCCGACACCCTGCGAACGTCCCCCCCTCTCTCCGACACCCTGCGGAACTTCCCCCTCTCTCCGACACCCTGCGAACTCCCCCCTCTCTCCGACACCCTGCGAACGTCCCCCCCTCTCTACGACACCCTGCGAACGTCCCCCTCTCTCCGACACCCTGCGAACGTCCCCCTCTCTCTCCCCACCCTGCGAATGTCCCCCCTCTCTCTCCGACACCCTGCGAACGTCCCCCCTCTCTCTCCGACACCCTGCGAACGTCCCCCTCTCTCCCCACCCTGCGAACGTCCCTCCCTCCGACACCCTCGAACGTCCCCCCTTCTCTCCGACACCCTGCGAACGTCCCCCTCTCTCCGACACCCTGCGAACGTCCCCCTCTCTCTCCTCACCCTGCGAACTCCCCCTCTCTCTCCGACACCCTGCGAACATCCCCCCTCTCTCCGACACCCTGCGAACGTCCCCCTCTCTCTCCCCACCCTGCGAACGTCCCCCTCTCTCCGACACCCTGCGAACGTCCCCCCTCTCTCTCCGACACCCTGCGAACGTCCCCCTCTCTCCGACACCCTGCGAACTCCCCCTCTCTCTCCCCACCCTGCGAACTCCCCCCCTCTCTCCGACACCCTGCGAACTCCCCCCTCTCTCTCCCCACCCTGCGAACTCCCCCTTCTCTCTCCCCACCCTGCGAACTCCCCCTCTCTCTCCGACACCCTGCGAACTCCCCCTCTCTCCGAACCCTGCGAACGTCCCCCCTCCCTCCGACACCCTGCGAAAGTCCCCCCTCTCTCCCCACCCTGCGAACTCCCCCCCCTCTCCGACACCCAGCGAACTCCCCCCTCCCTCCGACACCCTGCGAACGTCCCCCCTCCCTCCGACACCCTGCAAACTCCCCCCCTCCCTCCGACACCCTGCGAAAGTTCCCCCTCTCCCCACCCTGCGAAAGTCCCCCCTCCCTCTCCGACACCCTGCGAACGTCCACCCTCCCTCCGACACCCTGCGAAAGTCCCCCCTCCCTCCTACACCCTGTGAAAGCCCCCACTCCCTCAGACACCCTCGAACGTCCCCCCTCTCTCCGACACCCTGCGAACGTCCCCCCTCTGACACCCTCAAACGTCCCCCCTCTCTCCAACACCCTGTGAACGTCCCTCCCTCTCTCCCCGACACCCTGCGAACGTCCCCCCTCTCTCCCCACCCTGCGAACGTCCCCCCCTCTCTCCGACACCCTGCGAACGTCCCCCCACTCCCTCCGACACCCTCGAACGTCCCCCCCTCTCTCCGACACCCTCGAACGTCCCCCCCCCCTCTCCCCGACACCCTGCGAACATCCCCCCCTCTCCGACACCCTGCAAACGTCCCCCACTCTCACCGACACCCTGCAAACGTCCCCCCCTCTCACCGACACCCTTGAACGTCCCCCCTTCTCTCCGACACCCTGCGAAAGTCCCCCCCTCTCTCCCCGACACCCTGCGAACGTCCCCCCCCTCTCTCCGACACCCTGCGAATGTCCCCCTCTCCCCCCACCCTGCGAACGTCCCCCCTCTCTCCGACACCCTGCGAACGTCCCCCTCTCTCTCCCCACCCTGCGAACGTCCCCCCTCTCTCCGACACCCTGCGAACGTCCCCCTCTCTCTCCGACACCCTGCGAACGTCCCCCCTCTCTCCGACACCCTGCGAAGGTCCCCCCTCTCTCCGACACCCTGCGAACGTCCCCCTCTCTCTCCCCACCCTGCGAACGTCCCCCTCTCTCCGACACCCTGCGAACGTCCCCCCTCTCTCTCCGACACCCTGCGAACGTCCCCCTCTCTCCGACACCCTGCGAACTCCCCCTCTCTCTCCGACACCCTGCGAACGTCCCCCTCTCTCCGACACCCTGCGAACTCCCCCCTCTCTCTCCGACACCCTGCGAACTCCCCCTCTCTCTCCGACACCCTGCAAACTCCCCCCTCTCTCTCCCCACCCTGCGAACTCCCCCCTCTCTCCGACACCCTGCGAACGTCCCCCTCTCTCCGACACCCTGCGAACTCCCCCTCTCTCTCCGACACCCTGCGAACTCCCCCCTCTCTCTCCCCACCCTGCGAACTCCCCCCTCTCTCCGACACCCTGCGAACTCCCCCCTCTCTCCGACACCCCTGCGAACTCCCCCCTCTCTCCGACACCCTGCGAACGTCCCCCCACTCTCCGACACCCTGCGAACTCCCCCTCTCTCCGAACCCTGCGAACTCCCCCCCCCTCCGACACCCAGTGAACTCCCCCCTCCCTCCGACACCCTGCGAACTCCCCCCTCCCTCCGATACCCTGCGATCGTCCCCCCTCCCTACGATACCCTGCGAACGTCCCCCCTCTCTCCGACACCCTGCGAACGTCCCCCTCTCTCTCCGACACCCTGCGAACGTCCCCCTCTCTCTCCCCACCCTGCGAACGTCCCCCCTCTCTCCGACACCCTGCGAACGTCCCCCACTCTCTCCGACACCCTGCGAACGTCCCCCCTCTCTCCGACACCCTGCGAACGTCCCCCTCTCTCTCCCCACCCTGCGAACGTCCCCCTCTCTCCGACACCCTGCGAACGTCCCCCCTCTCTCTCCGACACCCTGCGAACTCCCCCCTCTCTCTCCGACACCCTGCGGAACTCCCCACTCTCTCTCCGACACCATGCGGAACTCCCCACTCTCTCTCTGACACCCTGTGAACTCCCCCCTTTCTGATACCCTGCGGACGTCCCCCCTCTCTCTCCGACACCCTGCGGAACTCCCCCCTCTCTCTCCGACACCCTGCGGAACTCCCCACTCTCTCTCCGACACCATGCGGAACTCCCCACTCTCTCTCTGACACCCTGTGAACTCCCCCCTTTCTGATACCCTGCGGACGTCCCCCCTCTCTCTCCGACACCCTGCGGAACTCCCCCCTCTCTCTCCGACACCCTGCGGAACTCCCCCCTCTCTCCGACACCCTGCGGAACTCCCCCCTTTCTGATACCCTGCGGACGTCCCCCCTCTCTCCCCGACACCCTGCGAAACTCCCCCCTCTCTCTCCGATACCCTGCGGACGTCCCCCCTCTCTCCCCGACACCCTGCGAACTCCCCCTCTCTCCCTGACACCCTGCCAACTCCCCCCTCTCTCTCCGACACGCTGTGAACGCCCCCCTCTCTCCGAAACCCTGCGGAACTCCACCCTCTCTCCGACACCCTGCGGAACTCCCCCCTCTCTCCGACACCCTGCGGAACTCCCCCCTTTCTGATACCCTGCGGACGTCCCCCCTCTCTCTCCAACACCCTGCGAACGTCCCCCTCTCTCTCCGACACCCTGCGAACGTCCCCCCCCTCTCTACGACACCCTGCGAACGTCCCCCTCTCTCCGACACCCTGCGAACTCCCCCCTCTCTCTCCCCACCCTGCGAACTCCCCCTTCTCTCTCCCCACCCTGCGAACTCCCCCTCTCTCTCCGACACCCTGCGAACTCCCCCTCTCTCCGAACCCTGCGAACGTACCCCCTCCCTCCGACACCCTGCGAAAGTCCCCCCTCTCCCCACCCTGCGAACTCCCCCCCCTCTCCGACACCCAGCGAACTCCCCCCTCCCTCCGACACCCTGCGAACGTCCCCCCTCCCTCCGACACCCTGCAAACTCCCCCCTCCCTCCGACACCCTGCGAAAGTCCCCCTCTCTCCGACACCCTGCGAACGTCCCCCCTCTCTCTCCGACACCCTGCGAACGTCCCCCTCTCTCCGACACCCTGCGGAACTCCCCACTCTCTCTCCGACACCATGCGGAACTCCCCACTCTCTCTCTGACACCCTGTGAACTCCCCCCTTTCTGATACCCTGCGGACGTCCCCCCTCTCTCTCCGACACCCTGCGGAACTCCCCCCTCTCTCTCCGACACCCTGCGGAACTCCCCCCTCTCTCCGACACCCTGCGGAACTCCCCCCTTTCTGATACCCTGCGGACGTCCCCCCTCTCTCCCCGACACCCTGCGAAACTCCCCCCTCTCTCTCCGATACCCTGCGGACGTCCCCCCTCTCTCCCCGACACCCTGCGAACTCCCCCCTCTCTCTCCGACACGCTGTGAACGCCCCCCTCTCTTCGAAACCCTGCGGAACTCCCCCCTCTCTCCGACACCCTGCGGAACTCCCCCCTCTCTCCGACACCCTGCGGAACTCCCCCCTCTCTCCGACACCCTGCGGAACTCCCCCCTCTCTCTCCGACACCCTGCGGAACTCCCCCCTTTCTGATACCCTGCGGACGTCCCCCCTCTCTCTCCGACACCCTGCGAACGTCCCACTCTCTCTCCGACACCCTGCGAACGTCCCCCCCCTCTCTACGACACCCTGCGAACGTCCCCCTCTCTCCGACACACTGCGAACTCCCCCCTCTCTCTCCCCACCCTGCGAACTCCCCCTTCTCTCTCCCCACCCTGCGAACTCCCCCTCTCTCTCCGACACCCTTGAACGTCCCCCCTTCTCTCCGACACCCTGCGAAAGTCCCCCCCTCTCTCCCCGACACCCTGCGAACGTCCCCCCCCTCTCTCCGACACCCTGCGAATGTCCCCCACTCCCCCCACCCTGCGAACGTCCCCCCTCTCTCTGACACCCTGCGAACTCCCCCTCTCTCTCCGACACCCTGCGAACTCCCCCCCTCTCTCCCCACCCTGCGAACTCCCCCTCTCTCTCCGACACCCTGCGAACTCCCCCCTCTCTCTCCCCACTCTGCGAACTCCCCCCTCTCTTCGACACCCTGCGAAACTCCCCCCTCTCTCTCCGATACCCTGCGGACGTCCCCCCTCTCTCCCCGACACCCTGCGAACTCCCCCTCTCTCCCCACCCTGCGAACTCCCCCTTCTCTCTCCCCACCCTGCGAACTCCCCCTCTCTCCGACACCCTGCGAACTCCCCCTCTCTCCGAACCCTGCGAACGTACCCCCTCCCTCCGACACCCTGCGAAAGTCCCCCCTCTCCCCACCCTGCGAACTCCCCCCCCTCTCCGACACCCAGCGAACTCCCCCCTCCCTCCGACACCCTGCGAACGTCCCCCCTCCCTCCGACACCCTGCGAAAGTCCCCCTCTCTCCGACACCCTGCGAACGTCCCCCCTCTCTCTCCGACACCCTGCGAACGTCCCCCTCTCTCCGACACCCTGCGGAACTCCCCACTCTCTCTCCGACACCATGCGGAACTCCCCACTCTCTCTCTGACACCCTGTGAACTCCCCCCTTTCTGATACCCTGCGGACGTCCCCCCTCTCTCTCCGACACCCTGCGGAACTCCCCCCTCTCTCTCCGACACCCTGCGGAACTCCCCCCTCTCTCCGACACCCTGCGGAACTCCCCCCTTTCTGATACCCTGCGGACGTCCCCCCTCTCTCCCCGACACCCTGCGAAACTCCCCCCTCTCTCTCCGATACCCTGCGGACGTCCCCCCTCTCTCCCCGACACCCTGCGAACTCCCCCTCTCTCCCCGACACCCTGCCAACTCCCCCCTCTCTCTCCGACACGCTGTGAACGCCCCCCTCTCTCCGAAACCCTGCGGAACTCCCCCCTCTCTCCGACACCCTGCGGAACTCCCCCCTCTCTCCGACACCCTGCGGAACTCCCCCCTTTCTGATACCCTGCGGACGTCCCCCCTCTCTCTCCAACACCCTGCGAACGTCCCCCTCTCTCTCCGACACCCTGCGAACGTCCCCCCCCTCTCTACGACACCCTGCGAACGTCCCCCTCTCTCCGACACCCTGCGAACTCCCCCCTCTCTCTCCCCACCCTGCGAACTCCCCCTTCTCTCTCCCCACCCTGCGAACTCCCCCTCTCTCTCCGACACCCTGCGAACTCCCCCTCTCTCCGAACCCTGCGAACGTACCCCCTCCCTCCGACACCCTGCGAAAGTCCCCCCTCTCCCCACCCTGCGAACTCCCCCCCCTCTCCGACACCCAGCGAACTCCCCCCTCCCTCCGACACCCTGCGAACGTCCCCCCTCCCTCCGACACCCTGCAAACTCCCCCCTCCCTCCGACACCCTGCGAAAGTCCCCCTCTCTCCGACACCCTGCGAACGTCCCCCCTCTCTCTCCGACACCCTGCGAACGTCCCCCTCTCTCCGACACCCTGCGGAACTCCCCACTCTCTCTCCGACACCATGCGGAACTCCCCACTCTCTCTCTGACACCCTGTGAACTCCCCCCTTTCTGATACCCTGCGGACGTCCCCCCTCTCTCTCCGACACCCTGCGGAACTCCCCCCTCTCTCTCCGACACCCTGCGGAACTCCCCCCTCTCTCCGACACCCTGCGAAACTCCCCCCTCTCTCTCCGATACCCTGCGGACGTCCCCCCTCTCTCCCCGACACCCTGCGAACTCCTCCCTCTCTCTCCGACACGCTGTGAACGCCCCCCTCTCTTCGAAACCCTGCGGAACTCCCCCCTCTCTCCGACACCCTGCGGAACTCCCCCCTCTCTCCGACACCCTGCGGAACTCCCCCCTCTCTCCGACACCCTGCGGAACTCCCCCCTCTCTCTCCGACACCCTGCGGAACTCCCCCCTTTCTGATACCCTGCGGACGTCCCCCCTCTCTCTCCGACACCCTGCGAACGTCCCCCTCTCTCTCCGACACCCTGCGAACGTCCCCCCCCCTCTCTACGACACCCTGCGAACGTCCCCCTCTCTCCGACACACTGCGAACTCCCCCCTCTCTCTCCCCACCCTGCGAACTCCCCCTTCTCTCTCCCCACCCTGCGAACTCCCCCTCTCTCTCCGACACCCTTGAACGTCCCCCCTTCTCTCCGACACCCTGCGAAAGTCCCCCCCTCTCTCCCCGACACCCTGCGAACGTCCCCCCCCTCTCTCCGACACCCTGCGAATGTCCCCCACTCCCCCCACCCTGCGAACGTCCCCCCTCTCTCCGACACCCTGCGAACTCCCCCTCTCTCTCCGACACCCTGCGAACTCCCCCCTCTCTCCCCACCCTGCGAACTCCCCCTCTCTCTCCGACACCCTGCGAACTCCCCCCTCTCTCTCCCCACTCTGCGAACTCCCCCCTCTCTTCGACACCCTGCGAAACTCCCCCCTCTCTCTCCGATACCCTGCGGACGTCCCCCCTCTCTCCCCGACACCCTGCGAACTCCCCCTCTCTCCCCGACACCCTGCGAACTCCCCCCTCTCTCTCCGACACGCTGTGAACGCCCCCCTCTCTTCGAAACCCTGCGGAACTCCCCCCTCTCTCCGACACCCTGCGGAACTCCCCCCTCTCTCCGACACCCTGCGGAACTCCCCCCTCTCTCTCCGACACCCTGCGGAACTCCCCCCTTTCTGATACCCTGCGGACGTCCCCCCTCTCTCTCCGACACCCTGCGAACGTCCCCCTCTCTCTCCGACACCCTGCGAACGTCCCCCCCCTCTCTACGACACCCTGCGAACGTCCCCCTCTCTCCGACACCCTGCGAACTCCCCCCTCTCTCTCCCCACCCTGCGAACTCCCCCTTCTCTCTCCCCACCCTGCGAACTCCCCCTCTCTCTCCGACACCCTGCGAACTCCCCCTCTCTCCGAACCCTGCGAACGTCCCCCCTCCCTCCGACACCCTGCGAAAGTCCCCCCTCTCTCCCCACCCTGCGAACTCCCCCCCCTCTCCGACACCCAGCGAACTCCCCCCTCCCTCCGACACCCTGCGAACGTCCCCCCTCCCTCCGACACCCTGCAAACTCCCCCCTCCCTCCGACACCCTGCGAAAGTCCCCCTCTCTCCCCACCCTGCGAAAGTCCCCCCTCCCTCTCCGACACCCTGCGAACGTCCACCCTCCCTCCGACACCCTGCGAAAGTTCCCCCTCTCCCCACCCTGCGAAAGTCCCCCCTCCCTCCTACACCCTGTGAAAGCCCCCACTCCCTCAGACACCCTCGAACGTCCCCCCTCTCTCCGACACCCTGCGAACGTCCCCCCTCTGACACCCTCAATCGTCCCCCCTCTCTCCAACACCCTGTGAACGTCCCTCCCTCTCTCCCCGACACCCTGCGAACGTCCCCCCCTCTCTCCCCACCCTGCGAACGTCCCCCCCTCTCTCCGACACCCTGCGAACATCCCCCCACTCACTCCGACACCCTGCGAAAGTCCTCACTCCCTCCGACACCCTCGAACGTCCCCCCCTCTCTCCAACACCCTCGAACGTCCCCCCCCTCTCCCCGACACCCTGCGAACATCCCCCCTCTCTCCGACACCCTGCGAACTCCTCCCCTCTCTCCGACACCCTGCGAACTCCCCCCCCTCTCCGACACCCAGCGAACTCCCCCCTCCCTCCGACACCCTGCGAACGTCCCCCCTCCCTCCGACACCCTGCGAACGTCCCCCCTCCCTCCGACACCCTGCAAACTCCCCCCTCCCTCCGACACCCCTGCGAAGTCCCCCTCTCTCCCCACCCTGCGAAAGTCCCCCCTCCCCTCTCCGACACCCTGCGAACGTCCACCCTCCCTCCGACACCCTGCGAAAGTTCCCACTCTCCCCACCCTGCGAAAGTCCCCCCTCCCTCCTACACCCTGTGAAAGCCCCCACTCCCTCAGACACCCTCGAACGTCCCCCCTCTCTCCGACACCCTGCGAACGTCCCCCCCTCTGACACCCTCAATCGTCCCCCCCTCTCTCCAACACCCTGTGAACGTCCCTCCCTCTCTCCCCGACACCCTGCGAACGTCCCCCCTCTCTCCCCCACCCTGCGAACGTCCCCCCCTCTCTCCGACACCCTGCGAACGTCCCCCCACTCACTCCGACACCCTGCGAAGTCCCCACTCCCTCCAACACCCTCGAACGTCCCCCCCTCTCTCCAACACCCTCGAACGTCCCCCCCCCTCTCCCCGACACCCTGCGAACATCCCCCCCTCTCCGACACCCTGCAAACGTCCCCCACTCTCACCGACACCCTGCAAACGTCCCCCCTCTCACCGACACCCTTGAACGTCCCCCCTTCTCTCCGACACCCCTGCGAAAGTCCCCCCCTCTCTCCCCGACACCCTGCGAACGTCCCCCCCCTCTCTCCGACACCCTGCGAATGTCCCCCACTCCCCCCACCCTGCGAACGTCCCCCCTCTCTCCGACACCCTGCGAACTCCCCCCTCTCTCTCCGACACCCTGCGAACTCCCCCTCTCTCTCCGACACCCTGCGAACTCCCCCCCTCTCTCCCCACCCTGCGAACTCCCCCTCTCTCTCCGACACCTGCGAACTCCCCCCTCTCTCTCCCCCACCCTGCGAACTCCCCCCTCTCTTCGACACCCTGCGAAACTCCCCCCTCTCTCTCCGATACCCTGCGGACGTCCCCCCTCTCTCCCCGACACCCCTGCGAACTCCCCCCTCTCTCCCCGACACCCTGCGAACTCCCCCCCTCTCTCTCCGACACGCTGTGAACGCCCCCCTCTCTTCGAAACCCTGCGGAACTCCCCCCCTCTCTCCGACACCCTGCGGAACTCCCCCCTCTCTCCGACACCCTGCGGAACTCCCCCCTCTCTCTCCGACACCCTGCGGAACTCCCCCCTTTCTGATACCCTGCGGACGTCCCCCCTCTCTCTCCGACACCCTGCGAACGTCCCCCCCTCTCTACGACACCCTGCGAACGTCCCCCCTCTCTCCGACACCCTGCGAACTCCCCCCTCTCTCTCCCCACCCTGCGAACTCCCCCTTCTCTCTCCCCACCCTGCGAACCTCCCCCTCTCTCTCCGACACCCTGCGAACTCCCCCTCTCTCCGAACCCTGCGAACGTCCCCCCTCCCTCCGATACCCTGCGAAAGTCCCCCCTCTCTCCCCACCCTGCGAACTCCCCCCCCTCTCCGACACCCAGCGAACTCCCCCCTCCCTCCGACACCCTGCGAACGTCCCCCCTCCCTCGTCACCCTGCAAACTCCCCCCTCCCTCCGACACCCTGCGAAAGTCCCCCTCTCTCCCCACCCTGCGAAAGTCCCCCCTCCCTCTCCGACACCCTGCGAACATCCACCCTCCCTCCGACACCCTGCGAAAGTTCCCCCTCTCCCCACCCTGCGAAAGTCCCCCCTCCCTCCTACACCCTGTGAAAGCCCCCACTCCCTCAGACACCCTCGAACGTCCCCCCTCTCTCCGACACCCTGCGAACGTCCCCCCTCTGACACCCTCAAACGTCCCCCCTCTCTCCAACACCCTGTGAACGTCCCTCCCTCTCTCCCCGACACCCTGCGAACGTCCCCCCTCTCTCCCCACCCTGCGAACGTCCCCCCCTCTCTCCGACACCCTGCGAACGTCCCCCCCACTCACTCCGACACCCTGCGAAAGTCCCCACTCCCTCCGACACCCTCGAACGTCCCCCCCTCTCTCCAACACGCTCGAACGTCCCCCCCCCTCTCCCCGACCACCCTGCGAACATCCCCCCCTCTCCGACACCCTGCAAACGTCCCCCCACTCTCACCGACACCCTGCAAACGTCCCCCCCTCTCACCGACACCCTTGAACGTCCCCCCTTCTCTCCGACACCCTGCGAAAGTCCCCCCCTCTCTCCCCGACACCCTGCTAACGTCCCCCCCCTCTCTCCGACACCCTGCGAATGTCCCCCTCTCCCCCCACCCTGCGAACGTCCCCCCCTCTCTCCGACACCCTGCGAACTCCCTCTCTCTCCGACACCCTGCGAACGTCCCCCCCCCCTCTCTCCGACACCCTGCGACTGTCCCCCCTCTCCCCCCACCCTGCGAACGTCCCCCCTCTCTCCGACACCCTGCGAACGTCCCCCCCCTCTCTCCGACACCCTGCGACTGTCCCCCTCTCCCCCCACCCTGCGAACGTCCCCCCTCTCTCCGACACCCTGCGAACTCCCCCTCTCTCTCCGACACCCTGCGAACTCCCCCCCTCTCTCCCCCACCCTGCGAACTCCCCCTCTCTCTCCGACACCCTGCGAACTCCCCCCTCTCTCTCCCCACCCTGCGAACTCCCCCCTCTCTTCGACACCCTGCGAATGTCCCCCCCTCCCTCCGACACCCTGCGAACTCCCCCCTCTCTCTCCCCACCCTGCGAACTCCCCCCCTCTCTCCGACACCCTGCGAACTCCCCCCCTCTCTCCCCACCCTGCGAAATCCCCCTCTCTCTCCGACACCCTGCGAACTCCCCCCCTCTCTCCCCACCCTGCGAACTCCCCACTCTCTCCCCACCCTGCGAACTCCCCTCTCTCTCCGACACCCTGCGAACTCCCCCCTCTCTCTCCCCACCCTGCGAACTCCCCCCCTCTCTCCGACACCCTGCGAACTCCCCCCCTCTCTCCCCACCCTGCGAACTCCCCCCCTCTCTCCCCACCCTGCGAACTCCCCCTCTCTCTCCCCACCCTGCGAACTCCCCCTCTCTCTCCGAACCCTGCGAACTCCCCCCCCCGACACCCTGCGAACTCCCCCCTCCCTCCGACACCCTGCGAACTCCCCCCTCTCTCCGACACCCTGCGAACGTCCCCCCCTCTCTACGACACCCTGCGAACGTCCCCCTCTCTCCGACACCCTGCGAACGTCCCCCTCTCTCTCCCCACCCTGCGAACTCCCCCTTCTCTCTCCCCACCCTGCGAACTCCACCTCTCTCTCCGACACCCTGCGAACGTCCCCCTCTCTCTCCCCACCCTGCGAATGTCCCCCCTCTCTCTCCGACACCCTGCGAATGTCCCCCCTCTCTCTCCGACACCCTGCGAACGTCCCCCTCTCTCCCCACCCCTGCGAACGTCCCCGCCTCCGACACCCTCGAACGTCCCCCTTCTCTCCGACACCCTGCGAACGTCCCCCTCTCTCCGACACCCTGCGAACGTCCCCCCTCTCTCTCCCCACCCTGCGAACGTCCCCCCTCTCTCCGACACCCTGCGAACGTCCCCCTCTCTGTCCGACACCCTGCGAACGTCCCCCCCTCTCTCCGACACCCTGCGAACGTCCCCCCCACTCACTCCGACACCCCTGCGAAAGTCCCCACTCCCTCCGACACCCCTCGAACTTCCCCCCTCTCTCTCCGACACCCTCGAACGTCCCCCCCCCCTCTCCCCGACACCCTGCGAACGTCCCCCCCTCTTCGACACCCTCGAACATCCCCCCCCTCTCCGACACCCTGCAAACGTCCCCCCCCTCTCACCGACACCCTTGAACGTCCCCCCTTCTCCTCCGACACCCTGCGAAAGTCCCCCCCTCTCTCCCCGACACCCTGCGAACGTCCCCCCCCCTCTCTCCGACACCCCTGCGAAAGTCCCCCTCTCCCCCCACCCTGCGAACGTCCCCCCCCTCTCTCCGACACCCTGCGAACTCCCCCTCTCTCTCCGACACCCTGCGAACTCCCCCCTCTCTCTCCGACACCCTGCGAACTCCCCCCCTCTCTCCCCCACCCTGCGAACTCCCCCTCTCTCTCCGACACCCTGCGAACTCCCCCTCTCTCTCCCCACCCTGCGAACTCCCCCTCTCTCTCCGACACCCTGCGAACTCCCCCCTCTCTCTCCCCACCCTGCGAACTCCCCCCTCTCTCCGACACCCTGCGAACTCCCCCCCCTCTCTCCCCACCCTGCGAACTCCCCCTCTCTCTCCCCACCCTGCGAACTCCCCCTCTCTCTCCGAACCCTGCGAACTCCCCCCCCCTCCGACACCCTGCGAACTCCCCCCTCCCCTCCGACACCCTGCGAACTCCCCCCTCTCTCCGACACCCTGCGAACCGTCCCCCCCCTCTCTACGACACCCTGCGAACGTCCCCCCCCCCTCTCTCCGACACCCTGCGAATGTCCCCCTCTCCCCCCACCCTGCGAACGTCCCCCCTCTCTCCGACACCCTGCGAACTCCCCCTCTCTCTCCGACACCCTGCGAACTCCCCCCCTCTCTCCCCACCCTGCGAACTCCCCCTCTCTCTCCGACACCCTGCGAACTCCCCCCCTCTCTTCGACACCCTGCCGAATGTCCCCCCCTCCCTCCGACACCCCTGCGAACTCCCCCCTCTCTCTCCCCACCCTGCGAACTCCCCCCCTCTCTCCGACACCCTGCGAACTCCCCCTCTTTCTCCCCACCCTGCGAACTCCCCCCTCTCTTCGACACCCTGCGAATGTCCCCCTCCCTCCGACACCCTGCGAACTCCCCCTCTCTCTCCCCACCCTGCGAACTCCCCCCCTCTCTCCGACACCCTGCGAACTCCCCCCCTCTCTCCCCACCCTGCGAACTCCCCCTCTCTCTCCGACACCCTGCGAACTCCCCCCCTCTCTCCCCACCCTGCGAACTCCCCTCTCTCTCTCCCCACCCTGCGAACTCCCCCTCTCTCTCCGACACCCTGCGAACTCCCCCCCTCTCTCCCCACCCTGCGAACTCCCCTCTCTCTCTCCCCACCCTGCGAACTCCCCCTCTCTCTCCCCACCCTGCGAACTCCCCCCCTCTCTCCGACACCCTGCGAACTCCCCCCCTCTCTCCCCACCCTGCGAACTCCCCCCCTCTCTCCCCACCCTGCGAACTCCCCCTCTCTCTCCCCACCCTGCGAACTCCCCCTCTCTCTCCCCACCCTGCGAACTCCCCCTCTCTCTCCGAACCCTGCGAACTCCCCCCCCCGACACCCTGCGAACTCCCCCCTCTCTCTCCCCACCCTGCGAACTCCCCCCCTCTCTCCGACACCCTGCGAACTCCCCCCCTCTCTCCCCACCCTGCGAACTCCCCCTCTCTCTCCGACACCCTGCGAACTCCCCCCCTCTCTCCCCACCCTGCGAACTCCCCCTCTCTCTCCCCACCCTGCGAACTCCCCCTCTCTCTCCGACACCCTGCGAACTCCCCCCTCTCTCTCCCCACCCTGCGAACTCCCCCCTCTCTCCGACACCCTGCGAACTCCCCCCCTCTCTCCCCACCCTGCGAACTCCCCCCCTCTCTCCCCACCCTGCGAACTCCCCCCCTCTCTCCCCACCCTGCGAACTCCCCCTCTCTCTCCCCACCCTGCGAACTCCCCCTCTCTCTCCGAACCCTGCGAACTCCCCCCCCCCTCCGACACCCTGCCGAACTCCCCCCTCCCTCCGACACCCCTGCGAACTCCCCCCCTCTCTCCGACACCCTGCGAACGTCCCCCCCTCTCTACGACACCCTGCGAACGTCCCCCCCCCCTCTCCGACACCCTGCGAATGTCCCCCTCTCCCCCCACCCTGCGAACGTCCCCCCTCTCTCCGACACCCTGCGAACTCCCCCTCTCTCTCCGACACCCTGCGAACTCCCCCCCTCTCTCCCCACCCTGCGAACTCCCCCTCTCTCTCCGACACCCTGCGAACTCCCCCCTCTCTCTCCCCACCCTGCGAACTCCCCCCTCTCTTCGACACCCCTGCGAATGTCCCCCCTCCCTCCGACACCCTGCGAACTCCCCCCTCTCTCTCCCCACCCTGCGAACTCCCCCCCTCTCTCCGACACCCTGCGAACTCCCACCCCCTCTCTCTCCGACACCCTGCGAACTCCCCCCCCTCTCTCCCCACCCTGCGAACTCCCCCCTCTCTCTCCCCACCCTGCGAACTCCCCCTCTCTCTCCGACACCCTGCGAACTCCCCCCTCTCTCTCCCCACCCTGCGAACTCCCCCCCTCTCTCCGACACCCTGCGAACTCCCCCCCTCTCTCCCCACCCTGCGAACTCCCCCCCTCTCTCCCCACCCTGCGAACTCCCCCTCTCTCTCCCCACCCTGCGAACTCCCCCTCTCTCTCCGAACCCTGCGAACTCCCCCCCCGACACCCTGCGAACTCCCCCCTCCCTCCGACACCCTGCGAACTCCCTCCTCTCTCCGACACCCTGCGAACGTCCCCCCCTCTCTACGACACCCTGCGAACGTCCCCCTCTCTCCGACACCCTGCGAACGTCCCCCTCTCTCTCCCCACCTGCGAATGTCCCCCCTCTCTCTCCGACACCCTGCGAACGTCCCCCCTCTCTCTCCGACACCCTGCGAACGTCCCCCTCTCTCCCCACCCTGCGAACGTCCCCCCCCTCCGACACCCTCGAACGTCCCCCCTTCTCTCCGACACCCTGCGAACGTCCCCCTCTCTCCGACACCCTGCGAACGTCCCCCCCCTCTCTCCCCACCCTGCGAACGTCCCCCCCTCCGACACCCTCGAACGTCCCCCCTTCTCTACGACACCCTGCGAACGTCCCCCTCTCTCCGACACCCCTGCGAACGTCCCCCTCTCTCTCCCCACCCTGCGAACGTCCCCCCTCTCTCCGACACCCTGCGAACGTCCCCCTCTCTCTCCGACACCCTGCGAACGTCCCCCCCTCTCTCCGACACCCTGCGAACGTCCCCCCACTCACTCCGACACCCTGCGAAAGTCCCCACTCCCTCCGACACCCTCGAACGTCCCCCCCTCTCTCCAACACCCTCGAACGTCCCCCCCCCTCTCCCCGACACCCTGCGAACGTCCCCCCTCTTCGACACCCTCGAACATCCCCCCCTCTCCGACACCCTGCAAACGTCCCCCCCTCTCACCGACACCCTTGAACGTCCCCCCTTCTCTCCGACACCCTGCGAAAGTCCCCCCCTCTCTCCCCGACACCCTGCGAACGTCCCCCCCCCTCTCTCCGACACCCTGCGAATGTCCCCCTCTCCCCCCACCCTGCGAACGTCCCCCCCTCTCTCCGACACCCTGCGAACTCCCCCTCTCTCTCCGACACCCTGCGAACTCCCCCCTCTCTCCGACACCCTGCGAACTCCCCCCTCTCTCTCCCCACCCTGCGAACTCCCCCTCTCTCTCAGACACCCTGCGAACTCCCCCCTCTCTCTCCCCACCCTGCGAACTCCCCCCTCTCTTCGACACCTTGCGAATGTCCCCCCTCCCTCCGACACCCTGCGAACTCCCCCCTCTCTCTCCCCACCCTGCGAACTCCCCCCTCTCTCCGACACCCTGCGAAAGTCCCCCCCTCTCTCACCCGACACCCTGCGAACGTCCCCCCCCCCTCTCTCCGACACCCTGCGAATGTCCCCCTCTCTCTCCGACACCCCTGCGAACTCCCTCCTCTCTCTCCCCACCCTGCGAACTCCCCCTCTCTCTCAGACACCCTGCGAACTCCCCCCTCTCTCTCCCCACCCTGCGAACTCCCCCCTCTCTTCGACACCCTGCGAATGTCCCCCCTCCCTCCGACACCCTGCGAACTCCCCCCTCTCTCTCCCCACCCTGCGAACTCCCCCCCTCTCTCCGACACCCTGCGAAAGTCCCCCCCTCTCTCCCCGACACCCTGCGAACGTCCCCCCCCCTCTCTCCGACACCCTGCGAATGTCCCCCTCTCCCCCCACCCTGCGAACGTCCCCCCTCTCTCCGACACCCTGCGAACTCCCCCTCTCTCTCCGACACCCTGCGAACTCCCCCTCTCTCTCCGACACCCTGCGAACTCCCCCCTCTCTCTCCCCACCCTGCGAACTCCCCCTCTCTCTCCGACACCCTGCGAACTCCCCCCTCTCTCTCCCCACCCTGCGAACTCCCCCCTCTCTTCGACACCCTGCGAATGTCCCCCCTCCCTCCGACACCCTGCGAACTCCCCCCTCTCTCTCCCCACCCTGCGAACTCCCCCCCTCTCTCCGACACCCTGCGAACTCCCCCCCTCTCTCCCCACCCTGCGAACTCCCCCTCTCTCTCCGACACCCTGCGAACTCCCCCCCCTCTCTCCCCACCCTGCGAACTCCCCCTCTCACTCCCCACCCTGCGAACTCCCCCTCTCTCTCCGACACCCTGCGAACTCCCCCCTCTCTCTCCCCACCCTGCGAACTCCCCCCTCTCTCCGACACCCTGCGAACTCCCCCCCTCTCTCCCCACCCTGCGAACTCCCCCCCTCTCTCCCCACCCTGCGAACTCCCCCTCTCTCTCCCCACCCTGCGAACTCCCCCTCTCTCTCCGAACCCTGCGAACTCCCCCCCCTCCGACACCCTGCGAACTCCCCCCTCCCTCCGACACCCTGCGAACTCCCCCCTCTCTCCGACACCCTGCGAACGTCCCCCCCTCTCTACGACACCCTGCGAACGTCCCCCTCTCTCCGACACCCTGCGAACGTCCCCCTCTCTCTCCCACCCTGCGAATGTCCCCCCTCTCTCTCCGACACCCTGCGAACGTCCCCCCTCTCTCTCTGACACCCTGCGAACGTCCCCCTCTCTCCGACACCCTGCGAACTCCCCCTCTCTCTCTCCGACACCCTGCGAACGTCCCCCCTCTCTCTACGACACCCTGCGAACGTCCCCCTCTCTCCGACACCCTGCGAACGTCCCCCTCTCTCTCCCACCCTGCGAATGTCCCCCCTCTCTCTCCGACACCCTGCGAACGTCCCCCCTCTCTCTCCGACACCCTGCGAACGTCCCCCTCTCTCCGACACCCTGCGAACTCCCCCTCTCTCTCTCCGACACCCTGCAAACTCCCCCCTCTCTCTCCCACCCTGCGAACTCCCCCCCTCTCTCCGACACCCTGCGAACGTCCCCCTCTCTCCGACACCCTGCGAACTCCCCCTCTCTCTCCGACACCCTGCGAACTCCCCCCTCTCTCTCCCCACCCTGCGAACTCCCCCCTCTCTCCGACACCCTGCGAACGTCCCCCCTCTCTCCGACACCCTGCGAACTCCCCCTCTCCGAACCCTGCGAACTCCCCCCCCTCTCCGACACCCTGCGAACTCCCCCCCCTCCGACACCCAGTGAACTCCCCCCTCCCTCCGACACCCTGCGAATGTCCCCCCTCCCTCCGACACCCTGCGAACTCCCCCCTCCCTCCGACACCCTGCGATCGTCCCCCCTCTCTACGATACCCTGCGAACGTCCCCCTCTCTCTCCGACACCCTGCGAACGTCCCCCTCTCTCCGACACCCTGCGAACGTCCCCCTCTCTCTCCGACACCCTGCGAACATCCCCCTCTCTCCGACACCCTGCGAACTCCCCCCTCTCTCCCCACCCTGCGAACTCCCCCTTCTCTCTCCCCACCCTGCGAACTCCCCCTCTCTCTCCGACACCCTGCGAACTCCCCCTCTCTCCAAACCCTGCGAACGTCCCCCCTCCCTCCGACACCCTGCGAAAGTCCCCCCTCTCTCCCCACCCTGCGAACTCCCCCCCCTCTCCGACACCCAGCGAACTCCCCCCTCCCTCCGACACCCTGCGAACGTCCCCCCTCCCTCCGACACCCTGCAAACTCCCCCCTCCCTCCGACACCCTGCGAAAGTCCCCCTCTCTCCCCACCCTGCGAAAGTCCCCCCTCCCTCTCCGACACCCTGCGAACGTCCACCCTCCCTCCGACACCCTGCGAAAGTTCCCCCTCTCCCCACCCTGCGAAAGTCCCCCCTCCCTCCGACACCCTGTGAAAGCCCCCACTCCCTCAGACACCCTCGAACGTCCCCCCTCTCTCCGACACCCTGCGAACGTCCCCCCTCTGACACCCTCAAACGTCCCCCCTCTCTCCAACACCCTGTGAACGTCCCTCCCTCTCTCCTCGACACCCTGCGAACGTCACCCCTCTCTCCCCACCCTGCGAACGTCCCCCCCTCTCTCCGACACCCTGCGAACGTCCCCCCACTCACTCCGACACCCTGCGAAAGTCCCCACTCCCTCCGACACCCTCGAACGTCCCCCCCTCTCTCCGACACCCCTCGAACGTCCCCCCCCCTCTCCCCGACACCCTGCGAACGTCCCCCCTCTTCGACACCCTCGAACTTCCCCCCCTCTCCGACACCCTGCAAACGTCCCCCCCTCTCACCGACACCCTGCAAACGTCCCCCCCTCTCACCGACACCCTTGAACGTCCCCCCTTCTCTCCGACACCCTGCGAAAGTCCCCCCCTCTCTCCCCGACACCCTGCGAACTCCCCCCTCTCTCTCCCCACCCTGCGAACTCCCCCCCTCTCTTCGACACCCTGCGAATGTCCCCCCTCCCTCCGACACCCTGCGAACTCCCCCCTCTCTCTCCCCACCCTGCGAACTCCCCCCCTCTCTCCCCACCCTGCGAACTCCCCCTCTCTCTCCGACACCCTGCGAACTCCCCCCTCTCTCTCCCCAACCTGCGAAATCCCCCTCTCTCTCCGACACCCTGCGAACTCCCCCCTCTCTCTCCCCACCCTGCGAACTCCCCCCCTCTCTCCCCGACACCCTGCGAACGTCCCCCTCTCTCCGACACCCTGCGAACGTCCCCCCTCTCTCCGACACCCTGCGAACTCCCCCCCTCTCTCCCCACCCTGCGAACTCCCCCCCTCTCTCCCCACCCTGCGAACTCCCCCCCCCCTCCGACACCCTGCGAACTCCCCCCTCCCTCCGACACCCTGCGAACGTCCCCCTCCCTCTGACACCCTGCGAACTCCCCCCTCCCTCCGACACCCTGCGAACTCCCCCCTCCCTCCGACACCCTGCGAACTCCCCCCTCTCTCTCCCCCACCCTGCGAACTCCCCCTCTCTCTCCGACACCCTGCGAACTCCCCCTCTCTCCGAACCCTGCGAACTCCCCCCACTCTCCGACACCCTGCGAACTCCCCCCTCCCTCCGACACCCTGCGAACGTCCCCCTCCCTCCGACAACCTGCGAACTCCCCCCTCCCTCCGACACCCTGCGAAAGTCCCCCCTCTCTCCCCTCCCTGCGAAAGTCCCCCCTCCCTCTCCGACACCCTGCGAAAGTCCCCCCCTCCCCACCCCGCAAAAGTCCCCCCTCCCTCCGACACCCTGCAAAGTCCCCACTCCCTCCGACACCCTCGAACGTCCCCCCCTCTCTCCGACACCCTCGAACGTCCCCACCCCTCCTCCTCCCCCGACACCCTGCGAACGTCCCCCCACTCACTCCGACACCCTGCGAAAGTCCCCACTCCCTCTGACACCCTCGAACGTCCCCCCCTCTCTCCAACACCCTGCGAACGTCCCTCCCTCTCTCCCCGACACCCTGCGAACGTCCCCCCTCTCTGACACCCTCGAACGTCCCCCCCTCTCTCCGACACCCTCGAACGTCCCCCCTCCGACACCCTGCGAACGTCACCCGCGTCCCAACCCACTCAATCCCCACCCCACTGCTCCCCTAGGACCCGCGTCTCCACCCACCCAATCCCCACCCCACTGCTCCCCTAGGACCCGCGTCCCGACCCACTCAATCCCCTCCCCACTGCTCCCCTAGGACCCACGTCCCGACCCACCCAATCCCCTCCCCACTGCTCCCCTAGGACCCGCGTCCCAACCCACCCAATCCCCACCCCACTGCTCCCCTAGGACCCGCGTCTCCACCCACCCAATCCCCACCCCACTGCTCCCCTAGGACCCGCGTCCTGACCCACCCAATCCCCACCCCACTGCTCCCCTAGGACCCGCGTCCCGACCCACCCAATCCCCACCCCCACTGCTCCCAAGAGACATCCAGAATTCCAGGGGTTCAGCACAAACTGTAGGTACAGGTTGAACCTGCGTACCTGAGGTGTGACTGCAGCTTTGTGGTTTTCGAGATGAAGTCTTCCCAGACTGGGTACCCACCCTGGAGAGAGAGGAAAACTCTGTCAACAGGACAGCACACATCAGCCAGCCGGAGCCCATGGGGTCTGAACAAACACTGCCTGTTAGATCGGGACAGAGCTAACATAGGAACCCCCCTCTGACCACTGACACTCAACACATTAAGCAGAGAGCAACCCTCAGAGTAGTTCAAGGGCACCTCCTCACATCTCTTCAGGGAGAGTGGGAACTTGCCCTGTCCGTTTCAGAGTGAAACCAACCGGATAATTCCTGGCCCCAAGCAGTCACACAGCAGCAGGTGCTAGCAGAGCTTTGGCACAGGAACTCTGACCCGTGCCGTCTGCACTAACCCCAATGTCAATGTAATTAATTCTATCTGCCTACACAGAGTTCGTAACACCAGAGATTCCGCAGATACTGGAAATCCACACACAAAGTGCTGGAGGAACTCAGCAGGTCAGGCAGCGTCTATGGAGGGGAAGAAATAGTTGATGCTTCAGGCTGAGACTCTTCATCAGCTCTCACTTGTATCTCTCTGCCCCTTGACTGTTCACCTGTCTCAACGTGTCTAAATCACCCACTGCTCCAGGCAGACATTATGTTCTGCGTGTAAAATAAATTACCTACTCTGTAAATCCATTTTTTAAAAACTTCTCACCCTCCCACCGTCATCTTAAAGCTTTTGTATTTGATATTTCTTTCCTGGCAGAGACTGCCGACTCCATCGACACTTCTCAATTTCATAAACCTCTATCAGTCATCGGTCAGTTTCTGGTGCTCCAGAGAAAGCAACCCAAGGCCGCCCAGCTCATGCTCTCTAATACAGACAACCCCTCTGTACACTCTCCAAAGCAACTAGTTGCACAGTTACCTTCAGAAACCTGTGGACTTGTTCTCCAAGAACTCTGTACACAAGGTGCTGCCATTTACAGTGTACTTTCAAACTCCCAAAACCCATCAGCTCACATGTTCTGATTAAGCCCCATCTGCCATTTCTCTGGCCAAATATCCTTCCATTCTATACCACCCAGTATCCTTTAACAAGCACCCATTCCTCCAACAATTACTGTGTTCCCACGATAGTTAGGGGGACAGATAGGAGGTTCTGTGGAAGAGATCGAGAATCCCGGATGGTCTGTTGCCTCCCTGGTGCCAGGGTTCGCAATATCTCGGATCGAGTTCTCAGTATTCTCAAGAGGGAGGGTGAGCAGCTGGATGTCATGGTCCATGTAGGGACCAATGACGTGGGTAGGAAGAGTGAGGACTTGATAGAGGTATTTAAAATTATGAGGGGGAAAGATAGAGTTGACATGGATAGACTTTTTCCATTGAGAGTAGGGGAGATTCAAACAAGAGGACATGAGTTGAGAGTTAGTGGGCAAAAGTTTAGGGGTAACACGAGGGGGAATTTCTTTACTCAGAGAGTGGTAGCTGTGTGGAACGAGCTTCCAGTAAAATTGGTAGAGGCTGGTTCGGTATTGTCATTTAAAGTAAAATTGGATAGGTATATGGACAGGAAAGGAATGGAGGGTTATGGGCTGAGTGCAGGTCAGTGGGACTAGGTGAGAGTAAGCGTTCGGCACGGACTAGAAGGGCTGAGATGGTCTGTTTTCGTGCTGTAGTTGTTATATGGTTATAGATAGAGTGGAGAGCCAGCGCCTCTTCCCCAGGGCACCACTGCTCAATACAAGAGGACATGGCATTAAGATAAGGGGAGGGAAGTTCAAGGGGGATATTAGAGGAAGGTTTTTCACTCTGAGAGTGGTTAGTGCGCGGAATGCACTGCCTGAGTCAGTGGTGGAGGCAGATACACTAGTGAAATTTAAGAGACTACTAGACAGGTATATGGAGGAACTTAAGGTGGGGGGTTATATGGGAGGCAGGGGTTAAGGGTCAGCACAACATTGTGGGCCGAAGGGCCTGTAATGTGTTGTACTATTCTATGTTCAATGAACAGCCTGTCTATATGCCTTCAGAATACAGTGATTAAATCTGATTCCGGCAGAAATCGTACCCTGTACAACTCCTTCCAAATACCACCTGTGTGTGGAAACCGTACCCTGTACAACTCTTTCTAAATACCACCTGTGTGTAGAAACTGTACCCTGTACAACACTTTCCAAATACCACCTGTGTGTGGAAACCGTACCCTGTACAACTCCTTCCAAATACCACCTGTGTGTAGAAACCGTACCCTGTACAACTCCTTCCAAATACCACCTGTGTGTGGAAACCGTAACCTGTACAACTCTTTCCAAATACCACCTGTGTGTGGAAACCGTACCCTGTACAACTCTTTCCAAATACCACCTGTGTGTGGAAACCGTACCCTGTACAACTCCTTCCAAATACCACCTGTGTGTGTAGATACCGTACCCTGTACAACTCCTTCCAAATACCACCTGTGTGTGGAAACCGTACCCTGTACAACTCTTTCCAAATACCACCTGTGTGTGTAGATACCGTACCCTGTACAACTCCTTCCAAATACCACCTGTGTGTGTAGATACCATACCCTGTACAACTCTTTCCAAATACCACCTGTGTGTGGAAACCGTACCCTGTACAACTCCTTCCAAATACCACCTGTGTGTAGATACCATACCCTGTACAACTCTTTCCAAATACCACCTGTGTGTGTAGATATGGTACCCTGTACAACTCTTTCCAAATACCACCTGTGTGTAGAAACCGTACCCTGTACAACTCCTTCCAAATACCACCTGTGTGTGTAGATACCGTACCCTGTACAACTCTTTCCAAATACCACCTGTGTGTGGAAACCGTACCCTGTACAACTCTTTCCAAATACCACCTGTGTGTGGAAACCGTACCCTGTACAACTCTTTCCAAATACCACCTGTGTGTGTAGATACCGTACCCTGTACAACTCCTTCCAAATACCACCTGTGTGTGTAGATACCGTACCCTGTACAACTCCTTCCAAATACCACCTGTTTGTGGAAACCGTACCCTGTACAACTCTTTCCAAATACCACCTGTGTGTGGAAACCGTACCCTGTACAACTCTTTCCAAATACCACCTGTGTGTGTAGATACCGTACCCTGTACAACTCTTTCCAAATACCACCTGTGTGTGGAAACCGTACCCTGTACAACTCTTTCCAAATACCACCTGTGTGTAGAAACCGTACCCTGTACAACTCTTTCCCAATACCACCTGTGTGTGGAAACCGTACCCTGTACAACTCTTTCCCAATACCACCTGTGTGTGGAAACCGTACCCTGTACAATTCCTTCCAAATACCACCTGTGTGTGTAGATACTGTACCCTGTACAACTCCTTCCAAATACCACCTGTGTGTGTGTATACCGTACCCTGTACAACTCCTTCCAAATACCACCTGTATGTGGAAACCGTACCCTGTACAACCCCTTCCAAATACCACCTGTGTGTGGAAACCGTACCCTGTACAACTCCTTCCAAATACCACCTGTGTGTGTAGATACCGTACCCTGTACAACTCCTTCCAAATACCACCTGTGTGTGTGTATACCGTACCCTGTACAACTCCTTCCAAATACCACCTGTATGTGGAAACCGTACCCTGTACAACTCCTTCCAAATACCACCTGTGTGTAGATACCGTACCCTGTACAACTCCTTCCAAATACCACCTGTGTGTGGAAACCGTACCCTGTACAACTCCTTCCAAATACCACCTGTGTGTAGATACCGTACCCTGTACAACTCCTTCCAAATACCACCTGTGTGTGTAGATACCGTACCCTGTACAACTCTTTCCAAATACCACCTGTGTGTGGAAACCGTACCCTGTACAACTCCTTCCAAATACCACCTGTGTGTAGATACCGTACCCTGTACAACTCCTTCCAAATACCACCTGTGTGTGTAGATACCGTACCCTGTACAACTCTTTCCAAATACCACCTGTGTGTGGAAACCGTACCCTGTACAACTCTTTCCAAATACCACCTGTGTGTGTAGATATGGTACCCTGTACAACTCTTTCCAAATACCACCTGTGTGTGTAGATACCGTACCCTGTACAACTCCTTCCAAATACCACCTTTGTGTGGAAACCATACCCTGTACAACTCTTTCCAAATACCACCTGTGTGTGTAGATACCGTACCCTGTACAACTCCTTCCAAATACCACCTGTGTGTGTAGATACCGTACCCTGTACAACTCCTTCCAAATACCACCTGTGTGTAGAAACCGTACCCTGTACAACTCTTTCCAAATACCACCTGTGTGTGGAAACCGTACCCTGTACAACTCTTTCCAAATACCACCTGTGTGTGGAAACCGTACCCTGTACAACTCCTTCCAAATACCACCTGTGTGTGTAGATACCGTACCCTGTACAACTCTTTCCCAATACCACCTGTGTGTGTAGATACCGTACCCTGTACAACTCTTTCCCAATACCACCTGTGTGTGTAGATACTGTACCCTGTACAACTCTTTCCCAATACCACCTGTGTGTGTAGATACCGTACCCTGTACAACTCTTTCCCAATACCACCTGTGTGTGTAGATACCGTACCCTGTACAACTCTTTCCCAATACCACCTGTGTGTGTAGATACCGTACCCTGTACAACTCTTTCCCAATACCACCTGTGTGTGTAGATACCGTACCCAGTACAACTCTTTCCCAATACCACCTGTGTGTGTAGATACCGGACCCTGTACAACTCTTTCCCAATACCACCTGTGTGTGTAGATACCGTACCCTGTACAGCTCTTTCCCAATACCACCTGTGTGTGTAGATACCGTACCCTGTACAACTCTTTCCCAATACCACCTGTGTGTGTAGATACCGTACCCTGTACAACTCTTTCCCAATACCACCTGTGTGTGTAGATACCGTACCCTGTACAACTCTTTCCCAATACCACCTGTGTGTGTAGATACCGTACCCTGTACAACTCTTTCCCAATACCACCTGTGTGTGTAGATACCGTACCCTGTACAACTCTTTCCCAATACCACCTGTGTGTGTAGATACCGTACCCTGTACAACTCTTTCCCAATACCACCTGTGTGTGTAGATACCGTACCCTGTACAACTCTTTCCCAATACCACCTGTGTGTGTAGATACCGTACCCTGTACAACTCTTTCCCAATACCACCTGTGTGTGTAGATACCGTACCCTGTACAACTCTTTCCCAATACCACCTGTGTGTGTAGATACCTTACCCTGTACAACTCTTTCCCAATACCACCTGTGTGTGGAAACCGTACCCTGTACAACTCTTTCCAAATACCACCTGTGTGTAGATACCGTACCCTGTACAACTCTTTCCAAATACCACCTGTGTGTGGAAACCGTACCCTGTACAACTCTTTCCCAATACCACCTGTGTGTGGAAAACGTACCCTGTACAACTCTTTCCCAATACCACCTGTGTGTGGAAACCGTACCCTGTACAACTCCTTCCTCTCATCTGAAACCATTACCCTTGCTTTTTGCATCCGCACCACAGGATCATCTGTGCTTTATATACCACTCCAAGCAAAACTAGTCCAGTCTGTTTGATCTCCCCTCATAACTGAAGTCCTTCAATCCAGTCAACATCCTGCTAAGTCTCCTCAGCACTCACATCCTTCTCTGTGTGGTTAGCACACAGGCAGTGGGCTGAAGGGCCTCTTTCTCCTCTGCATGCTGTTACTGTAGGGGAGTGGGTTGGGGTGCAGGGACTCATATAACACTGACGGCTCTAACAACTACCAGCAGTATCTGACCAATAATCCAGCGCAGAAACCACAGCCCACCCCCTCACACAGCCCTGTCCCCACCCACCTCCCCACCACTAAGGATGGAAAGTTTCAAAGGGAACGGAGAAATTGAGGCGAGTATTTTTCCAGGCAGTGGGAACGGATTGGTGAACTGTCCCGATTAGAATTTAGTTTCAGACTGTGAGCCTGTGAGCTTACACTGTTTCCTGCCTCGCCCTTCTCCACTACAGGCTGTCTTTTGGAGTGCACAGCTTCCTTTACAGATAAGCACAGTAGCTCCCCACCCTAAACAAATACCAGGGAGAGAATGCACTTGGTAGCTCTGTGCTTGGAGAGGCTGTGTAGCAATGACCAAGGCCAGACTATTTACTGGCCAAGTTCTCTGCCCACGGGGATGAAACACCAACACCAGGGCTACTGCTGCCAGTGTGCCAACTCTGCAGTGCCTCTGGAGCAAGCCCTGGTTCACACTGGCAACACTGGCTGCCCAGAGAGAGAGAGAAATAAAGGCGGCCTACAATAGAGAAAAATAGAGGGCTATGAGTAACCCTAGGTAATTTCAAAAGTAAGTACATGTTCGGCACAGCATTGTGGGCCAAAGGACCGTATTGTGCTGCAGGTTTTCTATGTTTCTAATATGCTTGCTTGCTGTCACTGGTTGGGGCATAGAACACGAGAGTCGGGAGGAGACATTTGGACGAATGTGTACAGTGCTGGTACAGAAGAGGTTCACCAGGACCTGGATTACAGAGCAGGAGCACAAGCAGAGGTTGTACGAGGGTCAGAAGCTGAGTGGAGACCTGATAGAGGTTAAGATTATGAGAGGCATGGATCGGGAGGTATTCAGACAAACACCTGTTCCCAGACAGAAGCCTCAAACACCAGAGGGCATGCCATTAAGGTGGGAGGGGTAAGTTCAGAGGAGATGTGTAGGGCGATTTGGAGTGAGGAGTGCCTGGAACACATGCAGCAGAGACATTTAAGAGGCTGTTAAGTGGACACGTGAATATGTCCCTCTGCTGCACTATCATGGGAAGAGTGGCCTACAACTGGGAAACCTATGCTGACGAACAGTGCACAATCAGAGGAGCAGTCTCGGCAAAACTTTGAAGCTGAAGCTACCAAGGTGGTTTCCTGATGCACAGCAATTTTCTTGTGTCACAGAGACAAACCCACTTGTTTCTGAAATCTGCTGTATCTGATTTCCAATTCAGGGAGATTGCCTGTGTCTGTCCCATGCTGTGCCTGACCCCGGGAATGTGTGACGGGAAAGTGCGGAGAGAGATCCACTCTGTTCCTGATGCCGGGAATGTGAGATAGGACAGCGTGGAGAGAGCTTCAACCTGTGCCTGACCCTAGGAGTGCGTGATGAGACAGCGTGGAGAGAGATTCATTCCATGCCTGACCCCGGGAGTGTGTGGAGGGGGCTTCACTCTGTGTCTGACCCTGGCAGTGTGTGATGGGATGGTGTGGAGGGAGCTTCACTCTGTGTCTGACCCTGGGAGTGTGTGATGGGATGGTGTGGAGGGAGCTTCACTCTGTGTCTGACCCTGGGAGTGTGTGATGGGATGGTGTGGAGGGAGCTTCACTCTGTGTCTGACCCTGGGAGTGTGTGATGGGACGGTGTGGAGGGAGCTTCATTCTGTGCCTGACCCTGGGAGTGTGTGATGGGATGGTGTGGAGGGAGCTTCACTCTGTGTCTGACCCTGGCAGTGTGTGATGGGATGGTGTGGAGGGAGCTTCACTCTGTGTCTGACCCTGGGAGTGTGTGATGGGATGGTGTGGAGGGAGCTTCACTCTGTGCCTGACCCTGGGAGTGTGTGATGGGATGGTGTGGAGGGAGCTTCACTCTGTGTCTGACCCTGGGAGTGTGTGATGGGACGGTGTGGAGGGAGCTTCACTCTGTGTCTGACCCTGGGAGTGTGTGATGGGACGGTGTGGAAAATGTGATGTGTGATGGGAGCATGTGAAGGGGCCTTCACTCTGTATCTGACCCTGGCAGTGTGTGATGGGACAGTGTGGGGAATGTGATGTGTGATGGGACACTTTGTGCCTGACTCTGGGAGGTGTGAAGTAGAACAATACAACACAGGACCAGAACTTCAGCCCACAAGCACGATGTACAATTAAACACGTACAAACAAGCTGGATGAACTCAGCAAGTCGGGCAGCATCCGTTGAAAGGAGCAGTCAACGTTTCGGGCCGAGACCCTTCGTCAGGACTAAAGAGGGAGGGGGCAGAGGCCCTATAAAGAAGGTGGGGGGAGGGTGGAATGTGCCAGGTGAAAAACCAATCAGAGGAAAGATCAAGGGGTGGGGGAGGGGAAGCAGGGAGGGGATAGGCAGGAGAGGTGAAGAAGGAATGTAAGGGGAAAGCACTATAGGTAGTAGAAGAAGGCAGAGTCATGAGAGGTGATAGGCAGCTAGAAGAGGAGGCAGAGTGAAAGTGGGATGGGGGAAGGGAGAGGGAGGGAATTACCGGAAGTTGGAGAATTCGATGTTCATACCAAGGGGCTGGAGACTACCCAGACGGTATATGAGGTGTTGCTCCTCCAACCTGAGTTTGGCCTCATCATGGCAGTAGAGGAGGCCATGTATGGACATATCCGAATGGGAATGTGAAGCAGAGTTGAAGTGTTGTACAATTAAACTGATCACCTGCCCTTCCTTGATCTCTACCCATGTCCCGAACGTTCGTGTGCTTACCTAAAGACATGAACATCTCCACCACCCCAGCAGCATTACTCTGTAACCTACCCCCTTTAAACTTACCCCTTCTTACCTTAAAGCAATGCCCTGTGGTACTCAACATTTCTACCCAGTGTAAAAGATGGTGTCTGCCCTGTCCATAATTTTAATCAGCTTCTGTCAGCTCTCCCTTCAGCCTCCATCGCTTCAGACTAAACAACCCAAGATAATCGAACCTTGTCTTAATCCATCCCATCGACCCACACCCAGACCATAGACCCCATACCCCTCCCATCCATGTACATCCAAACTTCTCCCTGGTCCCATCGACCCACACCCGGACCATAGACCCCATACCCCTCCCATCCATGTACCTATCCAAACTTCTCCCTGGTCCCATCAACCCACACCCGGACCATAGACCCCATACCCCTCCCATCCATGTACATCCAAACTTCTCCCTGATCCCATCGGCCCACACCCAGACCATAGACCCCATACCCCTCCCATCCATGTACCTATCCAAACTCCTCCTTGGTCACATCGACCCACACCCGGACCATAGACCCCATACCCCTCCCATCCATGTACATCCAAACTTCTCCCTGGTCCCATCGACCCACACCCAGACCATAGACCCCATACCCCTCCCATCCATGTACCTATCCAAACTCCTCCTTGGTCACATCGACCCACACCCAGACCATAGAACCCATAACCCTCCAATCCATGTACATCCAAACTTCTCCCTGGTCCCATCGACCCACACCCGGACCATAGACCCCATACCCCTCCCATCCGTGTACCTATCCAAACTCCTCCTTGGTCACATCGACCCACACCCAGTCCATAGACCCCATACCCCTCCCATCCGTGTACCTATCCAAACTCCTCCTTGGTCACATCGACCCACACCCAGTCCATAGCCCTTCATACCCTTCTCATCTATGTACCTATTCAAATTTCCCAAATGTTGAAATCGACCACTTCTGCTGGCAGCCCATTCCACTCTCACTACCCTGCCAGTGAAGAAATTCCCCCATGTTCCCCTTAAATATTCCACCTTTCAACCTTAACCTCTAGTTGTAGTCTCACCCAACCTCAGAGGAAAAAGCCTGCATTTAGCCTGTCTATACCCCTCATAATTTTGTATACCTCTGCCAAATCTCTTCTCAATCTTCTATACCCAAGGAACACAGTCCCAACCTATTCCTATAACTTGGTCCTCCAATCCAGCAACATCCATGTAACAAACAAGATCTACAGAGGCTGGAAATCTGAGTAACACACACAAATTGCTGGAGGAACTCAGCAGGCCCTGCAGCATCTATGGAGAAAAGTATAATCGATGTTTCAGGCCGAAACCTTTCGGTAGGACTGAAAGTTTTGACATTTTTGACAAATTTTGACAATTTTGACAAATTTACATGACTGTCATCCTTGTAATTTTTTGTCAAATCCTCATAAATTTGTTCTTTTTCAATCTTGTTTACATCTTTACTGTAAGTAGGTGACTAAAACCGCAAACAATACTCCAAATTTGGCCTCACACGTCTTATACAACTCAACAACTCCTGTACTTAACACACTGATTTATGAAGGCCAATGTGACGCCACTTTCAATGATTCCCAGATCCCTCTGTTCTCCCACATTCCCCAGTGCCCTACTGCTCACTGTGTAATTATGGACCTGTATTCCCAGATCCCTCTGTTCTCCCACACTCCCCAGTGCCCTCCCGTTCACTCTGTAATTATGGACCTGTATTCCCAGATCCCTCTGTTCTACCCCACTCCCCAGTGCCCTCCCGTTCACTGTGTAATTATGGGCCTGTATTCCCAGATCCCTCTGTTCTACCCCACTCCCCAGTGCCCTCCCGTTCACTGTGTAATTATGGGCCTGTATTCCCAGATCCCTCTGTTCTACCACACTCCTCAGTGCCCTCCCATTCACTGTGTAATTATGGACCTGTATTCCCAGATCCCTCTGTTCTACCACACTCCACATGCCCTCCCGTTCACTGTGTAATTATGGGCCTGTATTCCCAGATCCCTCTGTTCTACCACACTCCACATGCCCTCCCGTTCACTGTGTAATTATGGGCCTGTATTCCCAGATCCCTCTGTTCTACCCCACTCCACATGCCCTCCCATTCACTGTGTAATTATGGACCTGTATTCCAAGATCCCTCTGTTCTACCACACTCCCCAGTGCCCTCCCATTCACCGTGTAATTATGGACCTGTATTCCCAGATCCCTCTGTTCTCCCACACTCCCCAGTGCCCTCCCATTCACTGTGTAATTATGGGCCTGTATTCCCAGATCCCTCTGTTCTACCACACTCCCCAGTGCCCTCCCGTTCACTGTGTAATTATGGGCCTGTATTCCCAGATCCCTCTGTTCTACCCCACTCCCCAGTGCCCTCCCGTTCACTGTGTAATTATGGACCTGTATTCCCAGATCCCTCTGTTCTACCACACTCCACATGCCCTCCCGTTCACTGTGTAATTATGGACCTGTATTCCCAGATCCCTCTGTTCTACCACACTCCTCAGTGCCCTCCCGTTCACTGTGTAATGATGGACCTGTATTCCCAGATCCCTCTGTTTTACCACACTCCCCAGTGCCCTCCCGTTCACTGTGTAATTATGGACCTGTATTCCCAGATCCCTCTGTTCTACCACACTCCCCAGTGACCTCCCGTTCACTGTGTAATTATGGACCTGTATTCCCAGATCCCTCTGTTCTACCACACTCCACAGTGCCCTCCCGTTCACTGTGTAATTATGGGCCTGTATTCCCAGATCCCTCTGTTCTACCACACTCCCCAGTGCCCTCCCATTCACTGTGTAATTATGGGCCTGTATTCCCAGATCCCTCTGTTCTACCACACTTCACATGCCCTCCCGTTCACTGTGTAATTATGGACCTGTATTCCCAGATCCCTCTGTTCATCCACACTCCCCAGTGCCCTCCCGTTCACTGTGTAATTATGGACCTGTATTCCCAGATCCCTCTGTTCTACCCCACTCCCCAGTGCCCTCCCGTTCACTGTGTAATTATGGCCCTGTATTCCCAGATCCCTCTGTTCATCCACACTCCCCAGTGCCTTCCCGTTCACTGTGTAATTATGGACCTGTATTCCCAGATCCCTCTGTTCATCCACACTCCCCAGTGCCCTCCCGTTCACTGTGTAATTATGGACCTGTATTCCCAGATCCCTCTGTTCTACCACACTCCACAGTGCCCTCCCGTTCACTGTGTAATGATGGACCTGTATTCCCAGATCCCTCTGTTCTACCACACTCCCCAGTGCCCTACTGCTCACTGTGTAATTATGGACCTGTATTCCCAGATCCCTCTGTTCTACCACACTCCCCAGTGCCCTACTGCTCACTGTGTAATTATGGACCTGTATTCCCAGATCCCTCTGTTCTACCACACTCCCCAGTGCCCTCCCGTTCACTGTGTAATTATGGGCCTGTATTCCCAGATCCCTCTGTTCTACCACACTCCCCAGTGCCCTACTGCTCACTGTGTAATTATGGACCTGTATTCCCAGATCCCTCTGTTCTACCACACTCCCCAGTGCCCTACTGCTCACTGTGGAATTATGGACCTGTATTCCCAGATCCCTCTGTTCTACCACACTCCACAGTGCCCTCCCGTTCACTGTGTAATTATGGGCCTGTATTCCCAGATCCCTCTGTTCTACCACACTCCCCAGTGCCCTACTGCTCACTGTGTAATTATGGACCTGTATTCCCAGATCCCTCTGTTCTACCACACTCCACAGTGCCCTCCCGTTCACTGTGTAATGATGGACCTGTATTCCCAGATCCCTCTGTTCTACCACACTCCACAGTGCCCTCCCGTTCACTGTGTAATTATGGGCCTGTATTCCCAGATCCCTCTGCTCTACCACACTCCCCAGTGCCCTCCCGTTCACTGTGTAATGATGGACTTGTATTCCCAGATCCCTCTGTTCTACCACACTCCACAGTGCCCTCCCGTTCACTGTGTAATGATGTACCTGTATTCCCAGATCCCTCTGTTCTACCACACTCCACAGTGCCCTCCCGTTCACTGTGTAATTATGGGCCTGTATTCCCAGATCCCTCTGTTCTACCACACTCCTCAGTGCCCTCCCATTCACTGTGTAATTATGGGCCTGTATTCCCAGATCCCTCTGTTCTACCCCACTCCCCAGTGCCTTCCCGTTCACTGTGTAATGATGGACCTGTATTCCCAGATCCCTCTGTTCTACCACACACCCCAGTGCCCTCCCGTTCACTGTGTAATGATGGACCTGTATTCCCAGATCCCTCTGTTCTCCCACACTCCCCAGTGCCCTCCCGTTCACTGTGTAATTATGGACCTGTATTCCCAGATCCCTCTGTTCTCCCAAACTCCACAGTGCCCTCCCGTTCACTGTGTAATTATGGACCTGTATTCCCAGATCCCTCTGTTCTACCCCACTCCCCAGTGCCCTCCCGTTCACTGTGTAATTATGGCCCTGTATTCCCAGATCCCTCTGTTCATCCACACTCCCCAGTGCCTTCCCGTTCACTGTGTAATTATGGACCTGTATTCCCAGATCCCTCTGTTCATCCACACTCCCCAGTGCCCTCCCGTTCACTGTGTAATTATGGACCTGTATTCCCAGATCCCTCTGTTCTACCACACTCCACAGTGCCCTCCCGTTCACTGTGTAATTATGGGCCTGTATTCCCAGATCCCTCTGTTCTACCACACTCCCCAGTGCCCTACTGCTCACTGTGTAATTATGGACCTGTATTCCCAGATCCCTCTGTTCTACCACACTCCCCAGTGCCCTACTGCTCACTGTGGAATTATGGACCTGTATTCCCAGATCCCTCTGTTCTACCACACTCCACAGTGCCCTCCCGTTCACTGTGTAATTATGGGCCTGTATTCCCAGATCCCTCTGTTCTACCACACTCCCCAGTGCCCTACTGCTCACTGTGTAATTATGGACCTGTATTCCCAGATCCCTCTGTTCTACCACACTCCCCAGTGCCCTCCCGTTCACTGTGTAATTATGGGCCTGTATTCCCAGATCCCTCTGTTCTACCACACTCCCCAGTGCCTTCCCGTTCACTGTGTAATTATGGACCTGTATTCCCAGATCCCTCTGTTCATCCACACTCCCCAGTGCCTTCCCGTTCACTGTGTAATTATGGACCTGTATTCCCAGATCCCTCTGTTCATCCACACTCCCCAGTGCCCTCCCGTTCACTGTGTAATGATGGACCTGTATTCCCAGATCCCTCTGTTCTACCACACTCCACAGTGCCCTCCCGTTCACTGTGTAATGATGGACCTGTATTCCCAGATCCCTCTGTTCTACCACACTCCCCAGTGCCCTACTGCTCACTGTGTAATTATGGACCTGTATTCCCAGATCCCTCTGTTCTACCACACTCCCCAGTGCCCTACTGCTCACTGTGGAATTATGGACCTGTATTCCCAGATCCCTCTGTTCTACCACACTCCACAGTGCCCTCCCGTTCACTGTGTAATTATGGGCCTGTATTCCCAGATCCCTCTGTTCTACCACACTCCCCAGTGCCCTACTGCTCACTGTGTAATTATGGCCCTGTATTCCCAGATCCCTCTGTTCTACCACACTCCCCAGTGCCCTACTGCTCACTGTGGAATTATGGACCTGTATTCCCAGATCCCTCTGTTCTACCACACGCCACAGTGCCCTCCCGTTCACTGTGTAATTATGGGCCTGTATTCCCAGATCCCTCTGTTCTACCACACTCCCCAGTGCCCTACTGCTCACTGTGGAATTATGGACCTGTATTCCCAGATCCCTCTGTTCTACCACACGCCACAGTGCCCTCCCGTTCACTGTGTAATTATGGGCCTGTATTCCCAGATCCCTCTGTTCTACCACACTCCCCAGTGCCCTACTGCTCACTGTGGAATTATGGACCTGTATTCCCAGATCCCTCTGTTCTACCACACTCCCCAGTGCCCTCCCGTTCACTGTGTAATGATGGACCTGTATTCCCAGATCCCTCTGTTCTACCACACTCCACAGTGCCCTCCCGTTCACTGTGTAATTATGGGCCTGTATTCCCAGATCCCTCTGTTCTACCACACTCCCCAGTGCCCTACTGCTCACTGTGTAATTATGGGCCTGTATTCCCAGATCCCTCTGTTCTACCACACTCCCCAGTGCCCTACTGCTCACTGTGGAATTATGGACCTGTATTCCCAGATCCCTCTGTTCTACCACACTCCCCAGTGCCCTACTGCTCACTGTGTAATTATGGACCTGTATTCCCAGATCCCTCTGTTCTACCACACTCCTCAGTGCCCTCCCGTTCACTGTGTAAGACCTACCCTGGTTGGTCCTCCCAAAGTGCAACACCTCACACTTGTGTGCATTAAATTCCATCTGACATTTTGCAGCTCACTAAATCAGTTGGTCCAGATCCTACTGCAAGCTTTGATCGTCTTTCTTGCTGTCCACTGCATCCTTAATCTTGGGGTCATCCAGAAATCTGTTGATTCAGTTCACTAGATTATCATTCAGATCATTGATACAGATGATAAATCTGCCACTTCCAGTCAAGATGACAGATGTGTACAACAGTCCTTCGCTTGACATCTTCTGGATAGATCATGAATTCAAGTCAAATCGCTTTTATTGTCATTTCAACCATAACTGCTGGTACAGTACACAGTAAAAATGAAACACCGTTCCTCCAGGATCATGGTGCTACATGAAACAACACAAAACTACACTAGACTATTGCAACAACACAAAACTACACTAGACTACGTGAAACAACACAAAACTACATTAGACTTCATACCTACACAGAACTACATAAAGTGCACAAAACAGTGCAAGTCAGTACGATAATTAATCAACAAGACAGCAGGCACAGTAAAAGGCAAATTACAACATAATAATGAATGATGTAATGTAAACATAAACAAAGTTTTAGCAGGAATTGAGACAGAAATGAGCAAAAATTGCAAAGAGAGTGTAGTGGTACCTTTTGCCAGATGGCAGGAGGGAGAAGAGTTTGTACGAAGGGTGCGTGGGGTCCTTCACAATGCTGCTTGCTTTGTGGATGCAGCGTGTGGTATAAATCACTAGTCAGAGAGGCAACCCTCTACTACCACTCTCTGGCATCTCCCACAAAGCCAATGTCTAATCTAATTTACTACCTCATCCTGAAGGCTAAGCAACTGAATCCTCTTGACCAGCCTCCCATGCGGGACCTCGTCAAATGACTTACTAAAGTCCATGTAGACAACATCCGCTAGCTTGCCTTCATCAACTTTCCTGATAACTTCCACAAAAAACTTGATAAGATTGGTTAGATACGACCTAACACGACATAACAAAGTTATGCTGACCATACCTCATCAGTCCCTGTCTATCCAAGTACTCATAAATCCAATCCTCTTGAATACCTTCTGATAACTTTCCACTACTGATGTCATGCTCACTGGCCTATAATTTCTTGGCTTATGCTTAGAGCCTTTCTTAAACAATGGAGCAATATTGGCTATCCTCCAATCCTCTGGTACCTCTCCTGTCGCTAAGGATGATTTAAACATCTCTGCTGGGGCCCCTTCAATTTCTGTACTTGCCTCTCGTGTGATCCGAGGGAACACCTTATCAGACCCTGGGGATTTATCCACCCCAATTTGCCTCAAGACAGCAAACATCTGTATGGGGTCCACGACCTAGCTCCTGATTTGCCTCACTTCTGTAGACACTGTGTCCGTTTCCTGATTAAATACAGATGTGAAAAAATCCATATAAGATCTCCCCCATCTGTTTCGGCTCCACACATGGATCACCATTCTGATCTTCCAGAGGACCAATTTTGTTCTGTGCAATCCTTTTGCTTTTGACATATCTGTAGAATCCCTTAGGATTCTCCTTCACCTTGCCTGTTAGGGAAACCTCATGTCTTCTTTTAGCCCTCTTGATTTCTTTCGTGTGTTCTTTTGCATTTCTTACACTCCATAAGCATCGCATTTGTCCCTACCTGTCTGTACCTGCTATGCACCTACTTTCTCTTAACCAGGACCTCAACATCTCTTGAAAACCAACATTCCCTACGCTTGTTATCTTTACCTTTTATTCGTACAGGAACATTCAAGCTTTGTACGCAAAACAAAATCGTTTTTGAAGGCCTCTCTCTTTCCAAGTACACCTTTATCAGAAAATAGCCTGTCCCAATCCACACTTGCCAGATCCAATTTAGAATCGCAATCCATGAACCAGATCTATCTTTTTGCATATTTACTTTGAAACTCATGGCATTGTGATCATTAGATGGTCACCTGCCCTGTCTCATCCCTCACAGCAGATCCAGCATCGCACGCTCTCATAGGGAGTTCTACGTACTGATAAAGGAAATTTTCTTGAACACATTTGACAGACTCTATGTAGACCTTTTGCAGTATGGAAATCCTAATCAACATATGGAAAGTTAAAATCACCTACTATCACAACCTTCTTGCTACAGTCTGCGATCTTTATATAAATTGGTTCCTCTAAATCCCACGGACTGTTGGGTTGTCTACAATATAGCCCCAGTAACATGGTCATACCTTTCTTATTCCCTCAGTTCCACCCATAAAGCCTGACTAGATGAGTCCTCCAGCTTCAGTCTGTCCTGTCTGAGCAACTACCTTGACATCTTCCCTGACTAGTAATGTCACCCCTTCCCCTTTAATCCCTCCCATTCTATCACATCTAAAACTATGGAGCTGCCAGTCCTGTCCCTCGTGCAACCCAGTCTCACTAATGGCTACAATATCATAATTCCAGGTGTTGATCCATGCCCTGAGTTCATCTGCCTTTCCTGTGATGCTTCTTGCACTGAAATATACACAGCTCAGGACATCAGTCCCACCATCTCGACCTTTTGATTGTTGACTTTATGAAGGCTTCACAACACGTCTCCAATATCTCTCTGCTATCTGTTCTAGCATTCTGGTTCCCATTCCCGTGTAGCCGAGCAAACCTTCCTGCGAGGATAATAATCCCCCCTCCAGTCCAAGTGCCAACTGTCCACTTCCCCTGGGAGAGAGCCCAATGATCCAAAAAATCTTATCCCCTTCCTCCTACACCAACTCCTCAGCCATGCGTTACACTGTGTGATCGTTCTGTTTTTGGCCTCACTAGCACGTGGCACAAGTAGCAGTGCTGAGATCACACCCCTGGAGGCCCTGCCCCTTTAACTTAGCACCCAACTGCCTGAGCTCACTTTGCAGGAACTCATTACCCATCCTACCCATGTCATTGGTACCTACATGGACCATAACCGCTGGCTGCTCCCCCTCCCCTTTCATAATGCTGTGGATTCGATCCGAGATGGCCTGACCTTGACACACAATGAATGGTTTCACTGTGGGGTGCACACAGCACGGAGAGAAGCTTGCCCTCGAGGTTTGGTACTGGTGTTGAAGAGAAGCTGTGCAGTAACAGGAGAATCTCCACTGCATAGCCCAGGGAAGTGGGCAGTCACTGAACAGAGCAGGCTCAGACCCCCGGGGCTGCTCCCCAGTTCAACTCCCAGGGTGCCTGTGGGGGGTGGGGGTTGCCAACGAGAGGTGTAGATGGTGGGGGAGGGGAAACAGTGGCTTTCTGTGCCAACCAGCCTCACTGACTACCTCCCTTCAACCCCAATCCCACCCCAGCTACTGAAGCTTGATAGGCATCAGCTGCCACACAGGAGGGCACAGAAAGATCCCAGCAGCCTGGGCATGAATCTCCGGATAGCTAAGCAGGGAAGGGGTAAAGAGTGACCTCAGCTTTGAACCTCAATCACACCCCCAGGAGGGGGGTCTTCTCTTTGTCCCAACCCCTCACACAGGGGAGTAGTTTCAGGCCAGCAGTGCTGAGGGTCCTCCCTGTCCACGGCCGAGGAAACCACAGGGGAGGCGTTTTATGGACAAAACTAACGCAGGTGCTCTCTGCCCTGGCGATTGGAGGCAGTGAGGACACTGACACTGGAATGAAGTGACAATGGAATATGACACCCAGTGGGTGAAGCACATTACCTCACAGGAACCTGGACTGTATACCATCTCTCAGTGAAGGGGAGCCAAGAGACTCAGGCAGGAACAGCATTAAATCCACAAGTTGAAACAGGCAGAGGATGAGTCGTGGGGAGAGGAAGGAACAGTGAGACAGATGAGTCAGGCTCTGTCATACTGTTGGTTTGAGGGCTAGTCAAACTCGAGGCTGGGACGTGCAGGGGTTGTAACTACGGCTGGGTGGGGCCAGCAACTAGTGATAAGTGATTGGCCAGACCCAGAGTGGGGAACGCTGTTCAGATGGGTGATTGGCCAGACCCAGAGTGGGGAATGCTGTTCAGATGGGTGATTGGCCAGACCCAGAGTGGGGAACGCTGTTCAGATGGGTGATTGGCCAGACCCAGAGTGGGGAACGCTGTTCAGATGGGTGATTGGCCAGACCCAGAGTGGGGAACGCTGTTCAGATGGGTGATTGGCCAGACCCAGAGTGGGGAACGCTGTTCAGATGGGTGATTGGCCAGACCCAGAGTGGGGAACGCTGTTCAGATGGGTGATTGGCCAGACCCAGAGTGGGGAACGCTGTTCAGATGGGTGATTGGCCAGACCCAGAGTGGGGAACGCTGTTCAGATGGGTGATTGGCCAGACCCAGAGTGGGGAACGCTGTTCAGATGGGTGATTGGCCAGACCCAGAGTGGGGAACGCTGTTCAGATGGGTGATTGGCCAGACCCAGAGTGGGGAACGCTGTTCAGATGGGTGATTGGCCAGACCCAGAGTGGGGAACGCTGTTCAGATGGGTGATTGGCCAGACCCAGAGTGGGGAACGCTGTTCAGATGGGTGATTGGCCAGACCCAGAGTGGGGAACGCTGTTCAGATGGGTGATTGGCCAGACCCAGAGTGGGGAACGCTGTTCAGATGGGTGATTGGCCAGACCCAGAGTGGGGAACGCTGTTCAGATGGGTGATTGGCCAGACCCAGAGTGGGGAACGCTGTTCAGATGGGTGATTGGCCAGACCCAGAGTGGGGAACGCTGTTCAGATGGGTGATTGGCCAGACCCAGAGTGGGGAACGCTGTTCAGATGGGTGATTGGCCAGACCCAGAGTGGGGAACGCTGTTCAATGACTCACCTGTTCACCACTCATTCATACCCTCTGCAGTAAATGGTTACACTGAGGCAGAGGGTTCGCTGCATTCCTGCATACCACCACAGACTGCAACTCACTCTGGGGCTAGCAAAGGCCCATTACCATTACCACAGGCTATCAGACGCTGCCCAACAGCCCCGTCTGTGTGCTCAGTGACAGCCCATGGACATATCAGACCACAGGGATTAAGCATAAACATACAGTATCACACCAGTAAACAGTCACACCCCACCATAACAAGGCACTGTCCAAACACCAAGGCTGGCAGTTTGGAAAGTCAAGATAGGCACACGGATGAAGAAAAATGAAGAACTATATGGGAGGGAAGAGTAGACTGATCTTAGAGTAGGTTTAGGGGTTTGCGCATCGTGGGCTGAAAAACCTGTACTGATCTATAGTTAGACTGTCACAGTAAACAGCAGGGCCCTGGGGAGTGATGTGTAACAGAGGGTCCTTGGAATACAGCTAATGATTCCTTCAAAGTGGTCCCATGGGTGAACAGGGTGGTCTTCACCACTCCGGGCAGTCTGTATCGGAATTGGGAAGTCATGGTACAGGGCTGATGTGACTATACTTGCAATATTGTATTCAACTCTGGTCGCCTTGCTGTAGGAAAAACATTATTAAATTGGAAAGATGCAGAAGAGATTTATAAGGCTGTTGTTAGGACTCGAGAAATTGGATTATAGAAAGAGATTGGACTGACTATATCTTTATTCCTTGGAGTATAGGAGACAGAGATGATCTTATAGAGGTGTGTAAAATCATGAGGGGCGTAGAGAGGCCCAAGTCTTGCTCCCAGGGAACCAACAAGTAGAGGGCATAGGTTTAATCTGAGACAAGGAAGATTTAATCAGAATATGTACACCATACTCAAGAGTATATGAAGGGAGTGGTTGGTTTAGACAGATACACGAAAGATGTTTGGACAAGTACATGGCCAGGAAAAGATTAGAGGGAAACAAGCCAAATATGAGCAAATGAGACTGGCTTAGATGGGAATCTTGGTTGACATGGGCCAGATGGGCCGAAAGGCCTGTTCCACCTGAATGACTCTCGGACATTCACAGGTCACAACAGAGAGATCAGTGGGTCAGACACTTGTGGTTACATCAGCCAGTGAACCAGCCCTACAGTGTCATAAGCTGTTACAGCCAAGGCCAATCAGTCTATCCAACCAGTACTGTTCTATCAGCCTCACAAGTTACTTGTCTTCATGTCACAACTCCTGCCAACTTCCTTTGCTCCCAGGTGCAGAATCCTCCTCCTGAAATGGTACCTCTGCAACATGCAACAGCTCCTCACTTGCTGGGTCCAGGCACAGCTGGCAAACTGACACCGGCTTGTGACTCAGTCCTATCGGTTCTGTGTGCTGGTTGCAGACGCGCTTACCCAATGCGGCTGCTGCTGCGGGAGTACAGCAGCACTGGTGTCCTGTACGGCTGGCGTCTCCACACCAGAGTGATTAACGGGCAACATTGTGCTCCAATGTCAGGGCACTGGGTGACTTGTCGCCGAAGCACTGCACTACTAGGCACTGGAACACTGGGTGACTTGGGGCTGAAGCACTGCACTACTAGGCACTGGAACACTGGGTGACTTGTCGCTGAAGCACTGCACTACTAGGCACTGGAACACTGGGTGACTTGGGGCTGAAGCACTGCACTACTAGGCACTGGAACACTGGGTGACGGGGCTGAAGCACTGCACTACCAGGCACTGGAACACTGGGTGACTTGTCGCCGAAGCACTGCACTACTAGGCACTGGAACACTGGGTGACTTGTCGCCGAAGCACTGCACTACTAGGCACTGGAACACTGGGTGACTTGTCACTGAAGCACTGCACTACTAGGCACTGGAACACTGGGTGACTTGTCGCCGAAGCACTGCACTACCAGGCACTGGAACACTGGGTGACTTGGGGCTGAAGCACTGCACTACTAGGCACTGGAACACTGGGTGACTTGTCGCTGAAGCACTGCACTACTAGGCACTGGAACACTGGGTGACTTGGGGCTGAAGCACTGCACTACTAGGCACTGGAACACTGGGTGACTTGGGGCTGAAGCACTGCACTACTAGGCACTGGAACACTGGGTGACTTGTCGCCGAAGCACTGCACTACTAGGCACTGGAACACTGGGTGACTTGTCGCCGAAGCACTGCACTACTAGGCACTGGAACACTGGGTGACTTGTCACTGAAGCACTGCACTACTAGGCACTGGAACACTGGGTGACTTGGGGCTGAAGCACTGCACTACCAGGCACTGGAACACTGGGTGACTTGGGGCCGAAGCACTGCACTAGTAGGCACTGGAACACTGGGTGACTTGGGGCTGAAGCACTGCACTACTAGGCACTGGAACACTGGGTGACTTGGGGCTGAAGCACTGCACTACTAGGCACTGGAACACTGGGTGACTTGTCGCCGAATCACTGCACTACTAGGCACTGGAACACTGGGTGACTTGTCGCTGAAGCACTGCACTACTAGGCACTGGAACACTGGGTGACTTGGGGCTGAAGCACTGCACTACCAGGCACTGGAACACTGGGTGACTTGGGGCCGAAGCACTGCACTACTAGGCACTGGAACACTGGGTGACTTGGGACCGAAGCACTGCACTACTAGGCACTGGAACACTGGGTGACTTGGGGCTGAAGCACTGCACTACTAGGCACTGGAACACTGGGTGACTTGGCGCCGAAGCACTGCACTACTAGGCACTGGAACACTGGGTGACTTGGCGCCGAAGCACTGCACTACTAGGCACTGGAACACTGGGTGACTTGGGGCTGAAGCACTGCACTACTAGGCACTGGAACACTGGGTGACTTGGGGCCGAAGCACTGCACTACTAGGCACTGGAACACTGGGTGACTTGGCGCCGAAGCACTGCACTACTAGGCACTGGAACACTGGGTGACTTGGCGCCGAAGCACTGCACTACTAGGCACTGGAACACTGGGTGACTTGGCGCCGAAGAACTGCACTACTAGGCACTGGAACACTGGGTGACTTGGCGCCGAAGCACTGCACTACTAGGCACTGGAACACTGGGTGACTTGGCGCCGAAGAACTGCACTACTAGGCACTGGAACACTGGGTGACTTGGGGCCGAAGCACCGCACTACTAGGCACTGGAACACTGGGTGACTTGGGGCTGAAGCACTGCACTACCAGGCACTGGAACACTGGGTGACTTGGTGCCAAAACACTGCACTACTAGGCACTGGAACACTGGGTGACTTGGGGCTGAAGCACTGCACTACCAGGCACTGGAACACTGGGTGACTTGGCGCCGAAGCACTGCACTACTAGGCACTGGAACACTGGGTGACTTGGGGCTGAAGCACTGCACTACTAGGCACTGGAACACTGGGTGACTTGGCGCCGAAGCACTGCACTACTAGGCACTGGAACACTGGGTGACTTGGGGCTGAAGCACTGCACTACTAGGCACTGGAACACTGGGTGACTTGGGGCCGAAGCACCGCACTACTAGGCACTGGAACACTGGGTGACTTGGGGCTGAAGCACTGCACTACCAGGCACTGGAACACTGGGTGACTTGGCGCCAAAGCACTGCACTACTAGGCACTGGAACACTGGGTGACTTGGGGCTGAAGCACTGCACTACTAGGCACTGGAACACTGGGTGACTTGGCATGGTGTCACTCAGCACTGGTGTACTGCACACCAGGCACTAGCATGACACTTTGAAAGACAAGTGCTGGGTAACTTTTTGCCCATATCTGGTCAGGACATGCACAGTCCAGTCATAGACAGTTACCCCATCATGGTCTGGACAGCAAATTGTGCTAACGGTCACAGCAGGTCGTAACAGTGACCACAGTTCCCATATGTTGAAACACACACTAACTGAGTCAGCTGGCTGTGACAGCACCCAGCAGAGTCTCCCAATGCAGCTGAATCACCATCTCCCAGGAGGAATCGTGCACTAGAGTTTAACACTGAACTGGGCAGTCAGAGTCTCCAACCTCTTTGGACAGCAAACGACAGCCACAGTGTGGTGATCCTCAACAGCTCTCATCAATTACTGCCCTTTCCTCTGCCGAAACACTGCAACTGAGGCAGCAATACCCAACACAAACACGCCTTAGCCACAAACAACTCAGCATCTATATCATCGCAGAGTTTATATGTTCCTAAAGATTAGACTCTAGGTTAAACATTTCACCAGACTAGATTAAACTTTGAAAAGACTCTTTACAATCTGCCGTCCACAGCTGAAGACTGACTTCCAGTATTAAACCACCTGATGTTTAACGCATTCAATGGGCTACTGTCGGTCTTTGCAACAAGTGCTCCAGCTCCCACCTAGCAAGCGTCAGTCTCTCTCACACACACACACTCCCAAGGAGAGGCACTTCCCAACAACTCACTCCATATCAATAAACGTCTCTCAGTAAAGACTTTGGCCAGACACCTTTACTCAAACCACATCACACAGCTCAGTCTGTCAGACACTCCCACTCCCTCCCTCTCGATCCACCCTCACTCAGCACCTCCCCCTCCCTCACCCACTCAGGGTCCCTCAGCCCACCACTCCGTTCCCTCCCCCACCCTCACCCACTCAATCCCCACTCTGGGTCCCTCAACCCACCACTCCCTCCTCCACCCCTCGGTCCCTCAGCACCTCTCCCTCCCTCACCCACTAAATCTCCACTCCAGGTTCCTCAGCCCACCCCTCCCTCCATCGGTCCCTCAGCACCTCCCCCTCCCTCACCCACTCAATCCCCACCCTAGGTCCCTCAACCCACCACTCCCTCCATTCCCTCCTCCATCCTTCCCTCCCTCGGTCCCTCAACACCTCCCCCTCCCTCACCCACTCAATCTCCACCCTAGGTCCCTCAGCCCACCACTGTTCCTCCCTCCCTTAGTCCCTCAGCACTTCCCCCTCCAGACCGTCAGCCTACCTCCTTTCTCCACCCTCCCCTGCCTTCTAAGCCTCTCTCCCTCGCCCTCCCCACCCCCTCTCCTCTCCCTCCCCTGCTCCCTCAGCCCCTCTCCTCTCCCTTCTTCCCTTCCTTAATCCCGCTCCCTCAGTCCCTCCCTCCTCCCCTTGCTCCCTCAGTACCGCTCCCCCTCCCTCCCCCGCACTCAGTTCTCCGCCTCCAGCCCCTTCCTGCCTCCTCCTCCAATACCCCAAACCCTCTCCTCACGCATTCGTTCTCCCACCTTCATGTCGCTCATGATGGTCTGGAAGAGGCCGCCGAGCGCGCTACAATCCTTCTCCATTCCTCCCGCGTCCATCTTCACCGCGCCGGCTCTCCGGGACTTGGTCCGACCGGACAGCTGGGCTCTGGGACGGTGGCGGCGCTTAGATGCCGCGCGGATACATTGTATCAGAATGTAGCGAGTGGCGGCTCCGACTCCCGACTCCTGACTCCGGCTCCGGCTCCGGCTCCCGACTCCCGACTCCCGACTCCCGACTCCCGACTCCCGACTCCTCACTCAATGCCTGCACTTCCCTCACTCTGTCTATATGTGTGTGTGAGTGTCTCACTCTCTCTCTTCCTCTCTCCCTCACTACCGCCCTCACTGACCCTCTCGTTCGCCCCCGGCTCCCATTTTCCTCTCCGGGGGCGGCCGCTCGGTTCGGGGCGGAGTCGACAATCTTCGGCAATTTCCGTTCAAACGCTTCGGGCATTTCCGCCGCTGCTCCTTACATCGCTCCCACTGCCTCAGCATTGGGAACCACACTGCCCTCCGGCCGCACCACTGACCATAGTACTAGCCACTGACTCTACACATCACCTATTGATCATGCGGTGATCACTCGACCTGGGAGTATGATGCCATACACAATGGAGGGCCTTGACTTTGTACCAAGCACACTTTTCAAAATAAATTTTAAAAACAGGAATAAAACTGAGTCAGAGTCCTCCCTGTCTAGGGCACTCTCTGGCCCCTGTGCAAAGCCTCCAGTTAGTCAATGGCACTGGTCCCTCTCCAGGGACACCCCCAGGAGACCGGCAGGAATTCTGCTCAAGAAGAACCCTCTGCCAGAACCTTGGAACGTCCAGCTCAGTCAGGATGTCCACGTTGGCCAGAATGTCCATCTCACCTCAACCGGCAGAAAAGACCACCCTAGGGGTGTCTGGTTGGTGTGGGTGGAGAGTATGCAAGCAGCAGGATCTCCAAGAGATGGATGTGGTCGCTCCTGCTAGATTCCTCTCCAAAGTTCCTTGAACTTTCACCAGAAACTCTGCAACAGTGGAATCCAGGCCACAACTACACCAAACCCTCAACATACGTTTTGTAAAGCCTTCTCCTGGGCCTCTGCAACCGTTTCCTAGAGAACCTCATCTTGATTCCTGGTAGAGGGAGAGAATTGTGAGTGACCTGGGAAAGGTGCTCCCAGATTATACAGATGTTTCCCTGGATGGACCAAACCAAGATAAGATGATGTGGGGTAGTATGGAGCCCAGCTGGTGACAAGGCATGTAATCCACTTCACTGTTTCATTTTTACTGTGTACCAGCAGTTTATGGTCGAAATGACAATAAAAAGCAAATTGACTTGACTTGAACTTACCTGCACTGATCCTAACACACACAGACTTCCTTACAGAAACAGCCTGCAGTATTCTGCATTCAGCCTCGCCAGACCCTGCAAAGATGCATCAAACTTCCCACCCCTCCCAACTGCTAATAATTATAATGGGATGAATATTCTTACAGGTTTCACGTGATTTGTCAAATGAGAAGATGAACTGCAGATACTTGGTGTGGAAATTCTTGATTATGTACCCAGCATGGTTTTCACCGAGAGGAGCACAGGACCCAAAAGCATCTCGAAGGTACTGTCATTGGGACATGGGCTAATACAAGAGGGCATAATTTTAAGATGTTTGGAGGAAAGAATGGGGGGGGGGGGGGTCAGATATAGTTTTTTTTTTACACAGAGAGTGATGGGTGTGTAGAACACACTCCCATGACTGTTGGTAGAGGCAGATACATTGGGGACATTTAGAAAACTCAGGCACATGGATGATAGAAAAGTGGTGGTCTATGTAGGAGGGAAGGGATAGATTGATCTTAGAGTAGATCAATTTGCTCTATTGGTAAAAAAAATGAAACAAAATCATTAGAAAGAGGTGACATAGGGTTGGAAGGTGCTGAATCATTGTTGATTGGTCTAAGGAACTGCAAGAGTAACAAGATCCTGATAGGAGTTGTATGTAGACCCCCAACAGTAATAAGGATGTGGCCAACAAATTACAACATGAGGTCGAAAATGCATGCCAAAAAGGCAATGTTACAATAGTCATGGCAGACTTCAATATGTTGGTAGATTAAGAAAATCAGGTTAGTGCTAGGTTATACGAGGGGGGATTTCTAGAGTGCCTATGAAATGGATTTTTAGAGCAGCTCATGGTTGAGTCCAATAGGGCTATTCTGGATTGGGGATTGTGTAATGAACCAGAATTGATTAGAGAGTTTAAGGTAAAAGAACCCTTAGGGGAAAGTGAAATCTGAGAAGGTGAAGCTAAAGTCGAAGGTATCAGTATTACAGTGGAGCAAAGGGAATTACAGAGGCATGAGAGAGGAGTTGGCCAGAGCTGATTGGAAAAGAATACTGGCAGGGATGATGGCAGAGCAGCAACAGCTGGAATTCCTGGAAGCAATTTGGAAGGCACGGGATATATACATCCCAAAGAGGAAGAAGTATTTTAAAGGAAAGATGACATGACCATGGCTAACAAGAGAAGTCAAAGCCAACATAAAAACCAAAGTCATAATAGAGCAAAGTTTAGTGGGAAGTTAGAGGATTGGGAAGCTTTTAAAAACTAACAGAAGACAACTAAAAGTCATTAGGAAGGTTAAAGAGGATACCAAAAGTTTCTTCAGATACATAAAGTGTAAAAGAGAGGCAAGAGTGGATATCAGACTGCTGGAAAACAATGCTGGAGAGGTAGTAAAGGGAGACAAGGAAATGGTGGAGGAACTGAAGAAGTGATTTGCATCTGTCTTCTCTGTGGAAGACACTAGCAGTATGGTGGAAGTTCCAGGTGTCAGAATCAGAATCAGGTTTATTATCACCGGCATGGGTCATGAAATTTGTTAACTTAGCAGCAGCAGTTTGATGCAATGCATAATATAGAAGAAAAAATAATAAGTAAATCAATTACTGTATATGCATATTGAATAGATTAAAAATCATGCAGAAAAAGCAGAAATAATATATAGTAAAAAAGTGAAGTAGTGTTCATGGATTCAATGTCCAATGTCCATTCAGGAATCAGGTGGCAGGGGGAAGAAGCTTTTCCTGAATCGCTGAGTGTGTGTCTTCAAGGCTTCTGTATCTCCTACCTGATGGTAACAGTGAGAAAAGGGCATGCCCTGGGTCCTGGAGATCCTTAATGATAGATGCTGCCTTTCTGAGACACCGCTCCTTGAAGATGTCTTGCGTACTTTGTAGGCTAGTGCCCAAGATGAAGCTGACTAAATTTACAACACTCTGCAGCTTCTTTCGGTCCTGTGCAGTAGCCCCCCCCCCCCCATACCCCCATATTAGACAGTGATGCAGCCTGTCAAAATGCTCTCCATGGTACATCTATGGAAGTTTTTGAGTGTATTTGTTGTCATACCAAATCTCTTCAAACTCTTAATGAATTATAGATGCTGACTTGCCTTCTTTATAACTACATTGATATGTAGAGACCAGGTTAGATCCTCAGAGATCTTGACACCCAAGAACTTGAAATTGCTCACTCTCTCCACTTCTGATCCCTCTGTGAGTTACCATGACTAGACAGAAGGTTCTTGGGAAACTGAAAGGTCTGAAGGTAGGTAAGTTACCTAGACCAGGTGGAGTTCACCCAGTGTTCTGAAAGAGGTAGCTGAAGAGATTGTGTGGGCATTAGTAATGATCTTTTTAGAATCACTAGATTCTGTAAAGGTTCCAGAAGACTGGAAAATTGCAAATGTTACTTTACTCTTTAAGATGGGAGAGAGGCAGAAGAAAATAAACTATTGACCAGTTAGTCTGACCTCAGTAGATGGAAAGATGTTGGAGTTGATTATTAAGGGTGAGATCTCAGGGTACTTAGAGACACATGATAAAATAGGCCGTAGTCAGCATGGTTTCCTCAAGGGAAACTTTTTCCTGACAAATCTGTTAGAATTCTTTGAAGAAATAACAAGCAGGATAAACAAAGGAGAATCAGTTGATGTTGTGTACTTGGACATTCAAGCCTTTGACAAGGTGCCACCCATGAAGCTGCTTAATAAGCTACGAGCCTATGGTATTACAGGAAAGATTCTAGTATGGATGAAGCATTGGCTGATTAGCAGGAGGCAAAAAATGGGAATAAAGGGAGCCTTTTCTGGTTGGTTGCTTGTGACGAGTGGTGTTCCACAGGGGTCTGTGTTGGAACCAATTCTTTCTATGTTACATGTTAATGATTTGGATGATGAAATTTATGGCTTTGATGCAAAATCTGTAGATATAAAGATAGGTGGAGGGGCTGGTAGTTTTGGGGAAGTAGAGAGGCTACAGAAGGACTTAGACAGATTAGAAGAAAGGACAAAGAAATGGCAGATGGAATACAGTTTCAGGAAGTGTATGGTCATGCATTTTGATAGAAGGAACAAAGTGTAGACTATTTCCTAAATGGGGGGAAAATTCAAAAATCAGAGGTACAAAGGGACTTGGGAATCTTTGTGCAGGATTCCTTAAAGGTTAATTTGCACTTTGAGTCTGTGGTGAGGAAGACAAATGCGATGTTAGCATTCATTTCAAGAGGACTAGAATATAAAGCAAGGATATAATGTTGAAACTTTATAAAGCACTGGTGAGGACTCACTTGGAGCATTGTGAGCAGTTTTGGCAACTTAGAAACGATGTGCTGAAACTGAAGAGAGTTCAAAGGAGGTTCACAAAAATATTGTAAGATTAAATGGGTTGTCATATGAAGAGCATTTGATGGCTCTGTGCCTGTATTCACTAGAATTCAGAAGAATGAGGGGTGACCTCATTGAAACCTCTTCAATGGTGAAAGATCTTGGTGGAGTGGATGTGGAGAGGATATTTCCTACGGTGTGAGAGTCTGAGATTAGATGACACAGCCTCAGAATGGCGGGAGGGGGTGAATGTCCTTTTAGATTGATGAGGAGAATTTCTTTAGCCAGAGAGTGGTGAATCTGTGGAATTCTTCGGCATCTGTCAAGGCCAAATCTTCATGTATATTTAGGGCAGAGGTTGATAGGTTCTTGATTGGTCAGGGCATGAAGGGATAGGGGGAGACAGCAGGAGATTTGGATAGAAGGAAATTTGGATCAGACATGATGAAATGGTGGAGCAGACTCGATGGGCCAAATGGGCTTCTGCTCTTGTATCTTATAGTCCGATGGTCTTATAGACTAAAATGTCAGCACAGCTGAAGTGCCTGTTCTGTACTGTAATATTCTAATGTTCTAAACTCGTGAGTAATCAATGAGATGCCATAAAAGTTTTGATGAAAGTTTGTTGACCTGACTTTTGAACCATTGATATCCACGGATGCTGCCCGACCTGCTGAGTATTTCCAGTGTTTTAATTTTATCTCATTCCAGATGTCATGCTGACTTCACTTCAACAATGTGTAGCTATAGACAGTACAAAATTACCACTAACACTCTGGAATTAATTACTGTGCACAGGTAATTTGAGACATCATTTGGAAAGACCTTGCCAGAACCCAAAGTTTGTTTGTACCGAACCAGATCCTGTCCAACTGGTTTGTGGTCGTGAGTAGCTGGTGAGTCTGCTCAGAAAGCTCAGCGTGTTTACTCTGCCTGCTCTGGATCGAACAGCCAAAGGGACATCAACCGTCTCCACTTTACCACTCCTCTCTCTAATTCTAACCTCACTCCTTCCGAACGCACTGCTCTGCATTCTCTCTGCACTAATCCTAACCTCACCCACAACAACTGTCAGACAACTCGTCTTACTTATCCTTTGAACAGGACCCCACTAAGCAGCATCAGGCCATTGTCTCCCACAGCCTATTAACTCTGGGGATCTATCAGCCACTGCCACTAACCCCATAGGTCCCTCACCCCACACCTCCTGTTTCTAGCTCCTACCCATGATCCACAAATCTGTAGACCCATTTTTTTCTCCTGCCCCGCTGAACTTATATCTGGATACTTCGACTCAATTTTATCCCCCCAGTTCCCTTCCTACCTACCTCCCTGACCCTTCACATGCTGTTGATCTTTTCAATGTTTTCAAGTTCCCTGGCCCCTGATGCACCATCAATAACTCTCTGAGACGTGAGACGAGATATCGGCTTTTATTGACCGGAAGAAAGAACAAGCAGCAATTGACCACCACACTACTTCCTGGAGACTGAGGACAGGGCTCAGGCCTCAATTGCCTTTATACCGGGGTCTGTGGGAGGAGCCACAGGAGCAGTCAGCAGGGGGGTGTGCCCAGGCAGGTATATGTAGTTCACCACAGCCCCCATCATCTTATTTTCACATTGGATGCCCAGTCCCCCACCAGGAAGGCCTCAAAGCTCTGTTTCATTCTGGACACCAGACCCAACCAGTTCCTCTCCAGCTCTACTCTCCTCTGTCTGGCAGAACTTGTCCTCACTCTCAATCATTTCTCTCGGCTCCTTCCACTTCCTCCAAACAAAAGGAGAAGCCATGGGCACTCACATGGGTCCCAGCTACGCCTGCCCTTTTGTCGGCAACGTGAACAGTCCATGTTCCAAGCCTACACTGGCATCCGTCCTGCAGTTTTCCTACGCTACATTATCAACTTCAACTTTGCCTCCAACTTCCACCCTGCCCTCAAATTTATTTATTTAATTTTTATTTTTCATTTTATTAACATATAGCACAGAGTAGGCCTTTCCAGTGGCGCCACCCAGCAATCACCCACTTTAACCCTACCCTAATCCTGGGACAATCACAACGACCAATTAACCAACCAATCAATACGTCTTTGGACTGTGGGAGGAAACTGGAAGCCCAAGCGGCCACTCCTTACAGGCAGTGGTAGGAGATGAACCCGGGTCGCTGGTACTGTAAAGCATTGTCCTAACCACTACACTATCATGCCGCCCAGTCCTTTTCTGACACCTCCCTCCCCTTTCTTGATCTCACTGCCTCTACATTTACTGATGTCTATTATAAACCCACCGACTCTCAGCTACCTGGACTTCACCTCTTCCCAGCCTGTTACTTGTAAAAATCCCATCCTCTTCTCTCAATTCCTCCATCTTCGCCACATCTGCTCTCAGGATGAGGCTTTTCATTCCAGAACAAAGGAGATGTCCTCCTTTTTCAAAAGGGCTTTCCATCCTCCACCAACACTGCCCTCAACCACATCTCTTCCATTTCACGCATGTCTGCCCTTACCCTATCTTCCTGCCACCGTACCATTGATAGGGGTCCTCTTGTCCTCACCTACCACACCACCATCCTCTGCGTCCAGCACATAATTCCCCACAACTTCCTCATTTCTCCAATGGGATCCCACCACCAAGCCCATCTTCCCCCCCCCCCCCCCCCGCCCCCTCAACTTTCTGTTTTCTGCAGGGATCGCTCCCTACGTGGCTCCCTTGTCCATTCATCCTTCCCCACTGATCTCCCTTCTGGCACTTATCCTTGCAAGCGGAACAAATGCTACACCTGCCCCTATGCCTCCTCCCTCACCACCATCCAGGGCCCTAAACACTTTACCTGTGTGGGTCATCTAATGTTTCCTGTACTCCTGGTGTGGCCTCCTGTATATCAGTGAGACCTGACGTAGATTGGGAGACTGCTTCGCTGAGCCTCTACACACGGACCGCCAGATCAAGTGGGATCTCCCAGTGGCCACCCATTTTAATTCCACCTCCCACTCCCATTACGACATGACAGTCCATGCCCTCCTCCACTGCCACACTCAGGGTGGAGGAGCAACACCTGATTTTCTGTCTGGTAGCCTCCAACTGACGACATGAACATCAATTTCTTGAACTTCTGGTAATGACCACCCCACTCCATTCCTTCACAATTCCTCATTCCTAATTACTTTGCACACCTCATCTCCTAACCTACCCAAAGTCTCCCTGCTGCTCTTCCCCCTTTCCTTTATTCCATGGTCTTCTGTCCTCTCTTATAAGATTACCTCTTCTCCAGCCCTTTAACCAATCAACTTCCCAGCTCTATTCTTCACCCCTCCCCCATCGGTTTCACCCATCACCTTGTGTTTCATCCTCCACTCCCCCACCTTCTAACTCCCGACTCCTCATCATTTTTCTCCAGTTCTGACGAAGGGTCTCGGCCTGAAACGTCACTGTTTGCTCTTTTCCATAGAAGCTGCCTGAACGGCTGAGCTCCTCCAGCATTTTATGTGTTGCTTGGATTTCCAGCAACTGCAGATTTTCTCTCGTATGTGGTTAGCCATCATCAGTGAAAGGGGAACTGAGTCCAAATATCCAAGCAGCACAGTGTTTAACATCCCTTTGAATGCCGGAGTGTCCCTGACACTTCCTCACAGGGTATGGGTGCCTGAACTCTGACATTTTCCAGCCATGCTACCACAATGGCTTTGGTCACGTTGCAGCAGAACACAGAGTCACAACTTCACAACGGGTAGTGCTGTTCTCTCTCAGCCCCAGAGATGTTGGTTTGATGCCCACTTCTGCTGCTAACTGTGTGGAGACTGGCCGATTGGTAACAGAGCCAGAGAGAGATCTTATACAGAGACAGGGTGATCGGTAACAGAGTCCCAGAGAGATCTCGTATGGAGACAGGGTGATCGGAAAGAGTCACAGAGTGATTTCATACGTAGACAGGGTGATCACTAACAGAGACACAGAGAGATCTCGTATGGAGACAGTCCGATCCATAACAGAGAGATCTTGTATGGAGAGAGGCCAATCGGTAGCAGAGTCACAGGATGATCTCGTTTGGTGACAGGCCACTTGGTAACAGCGTCAGAGAGATCTTGTATGGAGACATGGTGATAGGACAGATGATAAAAACGTAAAGGTAGCATGCAATCAGATTAGCAACACACACAGAATGCTGGTGGAACGCAGCAGGCCAGGCAGCATCGATAGAAAGAAGTACAGTTGACGTTTCAGTCCAAGACCCTTCGTCAGGACTTACTGAAAGAAGAGATAGTAAGAAATTTGAAAGTGGGAGGGGGAGGGTGAGATGTGAAATGATAGGAGAAGACCGGAGGGGGTGGAGTGAAGCTGAGAGCTGGAAAGTTGATTGGCAAAAGGGATACAGAGCTGGAGAAGGGAAAGGATCATGGGACGGGAGGCCTCAGGAGAAAGAAAGGGGGAGGGGAGCATCAGAGGGAGATGGAGAGCAGGCAAGGAGTGATTGTGAGAGGGGCAGAGAGGAAAGAAAAAAAGGGGGAAAATAATCAATCAATCAATAAATAAGGGCTGGGTAAGAAGGGAAGGGCGGCATTAATGGAAGTTAGAGAAATCAATGTTCATGCCATCAGGTTGGAGGCTACCCAGACGGAATATAAGGTGTTGTTCCTCCAACCTGAGTGTGGCTTCATCTTGACAGTAGAGGAGGCCATGGATAGACATATCAGAATGGGAATGGGACGTGGAATTAAAATGTATGGGCACTGGGAGATCCTGCTTCCTCTGGTGGACAGAGCGTAGGTGTTCAGCGAAACGGTCTCCCAGTCTGCGTCGAGTCTTACCAATATTAAAAGCTGCACTGGGAGCACCGGACACAGTATATCACACCAGCCAACTTACAGGTGAAGTGTCACCTCACCTGGAAGGACTGTCTGGGGCCCTGAATGGTGGTGAGGGAGGAAGTGTAAGGGCAGGTGTAGCACTTGTTCCGCTTACAAGGGTAAGTGCCAGGAGGGAGATCGGTGGGAAGGAATGGGGGAGACGAATGGACAAGGGAGTTGCATAGGGAGCGATCCCTGTGGAAAGCTGAAAGAGGGAAAGATGTGCTAGGTGGTGGGATCCCGTTGGAGATGGCGTAAGTTATGCAGAATTATACGTTGGACCTGGAGGCTGGTGGGGTAGTAGGTGAGGACAAGGGGAACCCTATCCCTAGTGGGATGGCAGGAGGATGGGGTGAGAGCAGATGTGCGTGAAATAGGAGAGATGCGTTTGATGGTGGAGGAAGGGAAACCCTTTCTTTAAGAAAGGAAGACAACTCCTTCGTCCTGGAATGAAAAGCCTCATCCTGAGAGCAGATGCGGAGAAGATGGAGGAATTGTGAGAAGGGGTTGGCATTTTTGAAAGAGACAGGGTGGGAAGAGGAATAGTCCAGGTAGCTGTGAGAGCCCGTAAGCTTATAGTAGACATCAGTAGATAAGCTGTCTCCAGAGATAGAGACAGAAAGATCGAGAAAAGGGAAGGTGTCGGAAATGGACCAGGTAAATTTGAGGGCAGGGTGAAAGATGGAGGCATAGTTAATGAAGTCAACGAGCTCAACATGCGTGCAGGAAGCAGTGGCAATGCATTCGTCGATGTAGCGAAGGAAAAGTGGGGGACGGATACCAGTATAGGCTTGGAACATGGACTGTTCCACAAAGCCAACAAAAAGGCAGACATAGCTGGGACCCATGGCTACATCTTTAGTTTGGAGAAAGTGGAAGGAGCCAAAGGAGAAATTATTAAGAGTAAGGACTAATTCCGCTAGACGAAGGAGAGTGGTGGTAGAGGGGAACTGGTTAGGTCTGGAATCCAAACAGAAGCGGAGAGCTTTGAGACCTTCCTGAGGGGGGAATGGAGGTATATAGGGACTGGACGTCCATGGTGAAAATAAGGCGGTGGGAGCCAGGGAACTTAAAATCATTGAAAAAATTCAGAGCGTGAGAAGTGTCACAAACATAGGTGGGAAGGGATTGAAGAAGGGGGCATAAAACAGTGTCAAGGTATGCAGAAATGAGTTTGGTGGGGCAGAAGCAAGCTGAGACAATGGGTCTACCTGGACAGGCAGGGTTGTGGATCTTGGGTAGGAGGTAGAAACGGGAAGTGCGGAGTATGGGATCTATGAGGTTGGTGGCAATGGATGGGAGATCCCCACAGCTGATAAAGTTGGTGATGGTGTGGGAGACAATGGCCTGGTGCTTCTTAGTGGGGTCATGATCGAGGGGTAAATAAGAGGAGGTATCAGCAAGTTGTCACTGGGCCTTGGCAGGGTAGAGGTCAGTACGCCAGACTACAACAGCGCCCTCCTTATCAGCGGGTTTTATAGTAAGGTTGGGATTGGTGCAGAGGAAGTGGAGAGCAGAGCGTTCAGAAGGAGTGAGGTTGGAATTGGAATAAGGTGTGGTGAAGTCGAGACAGTTTCAGGAAGGGCAAGCAGATGATGGGACTTAGTTGCAGCCAACAGACTGAGTATCAAATCATGAGGGATGCAGAATCAGAAAGGATAGCAAATACAGTACTCAAGGTGTTGTATCTAAATGCACGTAGTATAAGAAATAAGGTGGATGATCTTGTTGCACTATTACAGATTGCCAGGTATGATGTTGTGGCCATCACTGAGTCGTGGCTGAACAATGGTTGTAGTTGGGAGCTGAATGTCCAAGGTTACACATTGTATCGGAGGGATAGGAAGGTAGCCCGAGGGGGTGGAGTGGCTCTACTGGTAAAGAATGGCATCAAATCAGTAGAAACATGTGACATAGGATCAGAAGACATTGAATCCTTGGGAGCTGAGTAAAGGAACTACGAGGGTAAAAGGATGTTGGTGGTAGTTGTATACTGGCCTGGGAGGCTGGGAGGTGGACCACAGGTTACAACAGGAAATAGAAAAGGCGAGTCAAAAGGGCAACGTTATGATAGTTATGGGAGATTTTAACATGCAGGTCGATTGGGAAAATCGGTTTGGAAATGGATCTCAAGAGAGTGAGTTTGTTGAATGCCTACAAGATGGCTTTTTAGAGCAGTTCGTTGTTGACCCTACATGGGGATCAGCTATACTGGATTGGGTGTTATGTAATGAACCAGAGGTGATTAGGGACCTTAAGGTAAAAGAACCCTTAGGAACCAATGATCACAATATGATTGACTTCAACTTGAAATTTGATAGGGAGAAAGTAAAATCTGACGTAGCAGTATTTCAGTGGAGTAAGGGAAATTACAGTGGTATGAGAAAGGGGTTGGCCAAAGTAAATTGGAAGTCGCTGCTGGCAGGGATGTCAGCAAAGCAGCAATCGTGTGCATTTCTGGGGAAAAATGAGGAACGTGCAGGACATGAGTATTCCAAAAAATGAAGAAATACTCCAATGATAAAATAGTACAACCATGGCCGACAAGGGAAGTCAAAGCTATTGTAGAAGCAAAAGAAAGGGCATACAACAAAGCAAAAATTAGTGGGACGATAGAGGATTACGAAGTTCTTAAACTAAAAAAAAATCATTAGTAGGGAAAAGATGAAATATGAAAGCAAGCCAGCAAATAATATCAAAGTGGATAGTGAAAGTGTTTTCAAGCATGTTAAAAATAAGAGAGATGAATGTGGATATGGGACCGCTAGAGAAACAATAACAGGGGACAAGGAGATGGCAGATGAACTAAATGAGTACTTTGCATCAGTCTTCACTGTGGAAGACACTAGCAGTGTGCCTGATGTTGAAGGGTGTGAGGGAAGAGAAGTGAGTGCAGTTATTATTACAAGGGAGAAGGTGCTCAAAAAGCTCCAAGACCTTAAGGGTACATAAGTCACCCAGATCAGATGAACTGCACCATAGGGTACTGAAAGAGGTAGTGGTAGAGATTGTGGAGGCGTTAGTAATGTTCTTTCAAAAATCATTGGACTCTGGCACTGGAAAATTGCAAATGTCACTTCACTGTTTAAGAAAGGAGGAAGGAAGGAAAAAGGAAATTATAGACCAGTTAGCTTAACCTCAGTGGTTGGGAAGATGGTAGAGTCAATTATTAAGGATGAGGTTATGGAGTACTTGATGACACAGGACAAGATAGGACAAAGTCAGCATGATTTCCTTATGGGAAAATCCTGCCTGATGAACCTGTTGGAATTCTTTGAGGAGATTACAAGTAGAATAGATAAAGGGGATGCAGTGGATGTTGCATATTTGGATTTTCAGAAAGCCTTGACAAGGTGCCACACATGAGGCTGCTTACCAAGTTAAGAGCCCATGGTATTACAGGAAAGTTACTGGCATGGTTAGAGCATTGGCTGATAGATAGGAGGGAGCAAGTGGGAATAAAAGGATCCTTTTCTGGTTAGCTGCCAGTGACTAGTGGTGTTTCACAGGGGTCGGTATTGGGACCACTTCTTTTTATGCTTTATATCAATGATTTAGATGCAAAGGGACTTGGGAATCCATGTGCAAGATACCCTAAAGGTTAACCTCCAGGTTGAGTCAGTGGTGAAGAAGGCAAATGCAATGTTGGCATTCGTTTCTAGAGGTATAGAATATAAGTGCAGGGATGTGATGTTGAGGCTCTATAAGGCACTCGTGAGACCACACTTGGAGAATTGTGTGCAGTTTTAGGCTCCTTATTTTAGAAAATATCAGAGAATATACTGGCATTGGAGAGGGTTCAGAGAAGATTCACAAGAATGTTTCCAGGAATAAAAGGGTTACCATATGAAGTACGTCTGGCAGCTCGGGCTGTATTCCCTGGAGTTCGGGAGAATGAGGGGGGATCTCATAGAAACATTTCGAATGTTAAAAGGCCTGAACAGATTAGATATGACAAAGGTATTTACCATGGTAGGGGATTCTAGGACAAGAGGGCATGACTTCAGGATTGAAGGACATCCATTTAGAACTGAGATGTGGAGAAATTACTTGAGTCAGTTGGTGGTAAATCTATGGAATTTGCTGCCACAAGTGGCTGTGGAGGCCAAGTCATTGGGTGTATTTAAGGTAGAGATAGGTAGGTTCTTGATTAGCCAGGGCATCATAGGGTATAGGGTGAAGGCAGGGGAGTGGAGATGACTGGAAGAATTTGATCAGCCCATGATTGAATGGCAGAGCAGACTCGATGGGCTGAATGGCTTACTTCTGCTCCTATATCTTATGGTCTTATAGATGATGGAACAGATGGCTTTGTTGCCAAGTTGGCAGATGATACAAAGATTGATGGAGGGGTAAGTAGTGTTGAGGAAACAGGTAGGCTGCAGAAGAACTTAGATTAGGATAATGGGGAAGAGAGTGGCAAATGAAATACAATGTTGGAAAATGCATGGTCATGCACCTTGGTAGTAGAAATAAATGTACGGGCTATTTTCTAATTGGGGAGAAAATCCAAAAATATGAGATGCAAAGGGATGGGATTCCTTATGCATAGCATCCAAAAGGTTAACTTGCAAGTAGAGTCTGCGGTGAGGAAGGCAAATGCCATGTTAACATTTATTTCAAGAGGGTCAGAATGTAAGAGCAGGGATGTGATACTGAGGTTTTTAAGGCATTGGTGAGGCTTCACCTTGAGTACTGTGAACAGCTCTGGGCTCCTCATCGAAGAAAAGATGTGTTGGAATTGGAGAATGTTCAGAGGAGGTTCACAAGGATGATTCCAGGAATGAAAAGGTTATCATTCAAGGAACGTTTGATATCTCTGGGTATATACTCACTGGAATTCAGAAGGATGAGGAGGGATTTCATTGAAATCTTTTGAATGTTGAAAGGTCTAGACAGAGTACATGTGGAAAGGATGATTCAGTATTTGATAGGTACAGAACCGATCATTCATCCACAGATCTGTATGCATTCTTAGGAATCTGCACGTGTCTTTAGGGATCGATACGCATCCTCAGGGATCCTCTTGGGAAGAGTGATCACAGTACGGTTGAGTTTCTCATACAAATGTAGGGTGCAAAAGTTTCATCGAAAACCAGTGTATTATACCTAAACAATGGAGACTACAATGGGATGACTGGGAACACAGGCTATATGGTGAAATGGTTGAGGAACTGTGGAAGACTTTCAAAGAGATTTTTCATGGTGCTCAACAACAGTATATTCCTGTTAAAAGCAAGGACAGTAAGGGTGGGGAGAGCCAACTAAGGAAATAAAAGGCATCAAACGAAAAGCTTGTGGATACAAAGTCACAAAGAGTAGTGGGAAACTGGAAAATTGGGAAAACTTTAAAAAGCAACAAAGAACCACTGAACGATCATCAAAGAAAGGGAAGATAGATTATGAAAATAAACTAGTGCAAAATATAAAAACAGATGGTAAAAGTTTTTATAATTATATAAAGTGGAAAGGGGTGGCTAAAGTGAACATAGGTCCCTTGGAGAACGAGAAGGAGAAATTGATATTGATAAAGAAATGGCAGAGGCTTTGAATAACTATCTTGTGTCGGTCTTCACAGTGGAGACGTCTAACATGACAAAGAGAGATGTTATGGGAGGTGAGGACCTCAATACAATAGTTATCACTAATGAGGTAGTGCTGAGCAAACTTGTGGGCCTGAAGATAGACAAGTCCCCTGGTCCTGATGGAATGCATCCCAGGGTACTGAAAGAGATGGCAGAAGTTATGGTAGAGGCTTTGGTGATAATTTACAAAAATTCACTGGACTCTGGGCAATTTCTAGTGGATTGGAAGACTGCAAATGTCATATCACTATTCAAAAAAAAGGATGTAGGCAAAAGGCATTTAGTTTGACATCTGTAGTTGGATAAATGCTTGAAGCTATCATTAAAGAAGAAATAGCGAGGCATCTGGAAAGAAATGGATCCATCAGGCAGACGCAGCATGGATTCACAAAGGCAGGTCCTGTTTGACAAACTTACTGGAGTTCTTTGAGGATATAATGAGCACAGTGGATAGAGGGGAACAGATGGATATTACTTACTTGGATTTCTAGGTGTTTAAATAAGGTGCCGCATAAAAGATTTATCCATAAGCATGCATAGAGTTGGGGGTGATATATTAGCGTGGCTAGAGGATTGGTTAACTAATAGAAAGCAGAGAGTTGGGATACATGGATGTTACTCTGGTTGGCAATCAGTGGTGAGTGGTTTGCCACAGGGGTTGGTGCTGGGCCTGCAACTGTTCACGATATACAGTACATTAACGATCTGGAAGAGGGGACCGAGTGCAGTGTATCTAAGTTTGCTGATGATACTAAATTGAGTGGAAAAGCAAATTGTGCAGAAGATACAGAGAGTCTGCAGAGAGATATAGATAGGTTAAGTGAATGGGCAAGGGTCTGGCAGATGGAGTACAATGTTGGTCAATCAAGGTCATCCACTTTGGAAGGAAAAATGAAAGAGCAGATTATTATTTAAATGGTAAAAATTGCAGCATGCTGCTGTGCAGAGGGACTTGGGAGTGCTTGTGCATGAAACACAAAAGGTTGGTTTGCAGGTGCAGCAGGCTGTCAAGAAGGCAAATGGAATGTTGGCCTTCATTGCTAGAGGGATTGAATAAGAGCAGGGAGGTTATGCTGCAATTGTATAGGGTACTGGTGAGACCGCATCTGTGTGCAGTTCTGGCCTCCATACTTGAGAAAGGATATATTGGCTTTGGAGGTGGTGCAGAGGAGGTTCACCAGGTTGATTGCAAAGATCAGAGGGTTAGACTATGAGGAGAGATTAGTGTTGCCTGGGACTGTACTCGCTGGAATTCAGAAGAATGGGAGGAGATCTTATAGAAACATAAAAAATCATGAAAGGGATAGAGGCAGGAAAATTGTTTCCACTGGTAGGTGAGACTAGAACTAGGACATAGCCTCAATATTCAGGGGAGGAGATTTAGGATGGAAATGAGGAGGATCAGCTTTTCCCAGAGAGTGGTGAATCTGTGGAATTCTCTGCCCAATAAAGCAGTGGAGGCTACCTTAGTAAATATATTTAAGATAAGTTTGGATAAATTTTTGCATAGTAGGGGAATTAAGGGTTACGGGGGAAAGGCAGGTAGATGGAGATGAGTCCATGGCCAGATCAACCATGATCTTCTTGAATGCGGAGCAGGCTCAATGGGCCAGATGGCCGACTCCTGCTCCTATTTCTGATGTTCTTATGTAACAGTAACACAAGTACACGTACGTCAAGGCAATTCTTTGAGGAAATAACAAGCAGGATGGACAAAGGAGAATTGGCGGATGTTGTGTACTTAGAATTTCAGAAGGCCTTAGACAAGGCAATGCATAAGAGGCTGCTTAACAAGATATGAGCCCATGGTATTACAGAAAAGATGCTCGTATTGATTGAGGATTGGCTGATTGGCAGGAGGCAAAGAGGGGGAATAAAGGGAGTCTTTTCTGCCTGGCTGCCAGTGACCTGTGGTGTTCCACAGGTGTTGGCGTTGGTACCACTTCTTTTCACGTTGTGTATCAAAGATTTGGATATGGAAATGATAGCTTTGTGGCCAGGTTTGCGGATGATATGAAGAAAGATGGAGGGGCAGGCAGTGTTAAGGAAGCAGGGAGGCTGCAAGACTTAGATTTAGAGAAAGGGTAAAGAAGTGACAGATAGAATACAGTGTAGGGAAATGTATGGTTATGTAGGATGGATAAAGGGGATGCAGTGGATGTTGTATATTTGAACTTTCAGAAGACCTTTGACAAGGTGCCACACGAGGCTGCTTACGAAGTTAAGAACCCATGGTATTACAGGAAAATTACTAACATGGTTAGAGCATTTGCTGATTGGTAGGAGGCAGCAAGTGGGAATAAAAGAATCCTTTTCTGGTTGGCTGCTGGTGACTCACGGTGTTCCACAGGGGTCAGTATTGGGACCACTTCTTTTTATGCTGCATATCAATGATTTAGATGATGGAATAGATGACTTTGTTGCCAAGTTTGCAGATGAGACTAAGATTGGTGGAGGGGCAAGTTGTGTTGAGGAAATGGGTAGGATGCAGAAGGACTTAGACAGATTAGGAGAATGGGCAAGAAAATGGCAAATGAAATACAATGTTGGAAAATACATGGTCATGCACTTTAGTAGTGGAAATAAATGTGCTGACTATTTTCTAAATGGGGAGAAAATCTACTAATCTGAGATGCAAAGGGACTTGACAGGCTAATCAGTAACAGAGTCACAGAGAGGTCTCATATGGAGACTGTCCCTGTCTCTTCCCCTACATCTCCCCCCATCTTGACACATCTTCTCTACCCATCCCCACAAATGAGCAAAGAGATAGCAAGACAAAGATGGAGGGAGATGAGGGAACTAGAATGGGGGAGATGGGGCAGGGAGAGAGGTAGGGAGAAGGGGGAGGGAGAAAGAGACTGGAAAGGAGGGGGAGACTGGAAAGACAGGGCTGGAGGGGAAGAGAAGATGGAACGTGTGGAATGAAGGTGAGGAGAGAGAAAGATGGGAAGAAGAGGGTTTTTAACGAGTGGGAAAGTGGGGTAGAGATAAATATTAGAGATGGGGTGAAGAGGATGAAGTGATGATAGAGAATGGCAGAGGAGCTGGGGACAGTGATAGGGTTTGAAAGGGGGAAGGGGGTAGAGAAGGAGGAAGAGATGGGGAAGAAATATGGTGGAGGAGAGCAGTGAAGAGATGGGGAGACAAGGTAGGTAACTGATGGAGGAAGAGATTGGGGAAGTGATGCTGTGTCATTGGGGTAGGGATGGAGGGGAAGAGGGAGTGGGGAAAGAGAGGCTGGGGCGTGAGATGGGGGAAGGGACGGGGAAGAGATGGGGGAAATAGAAGGGAAATTAAGAGTTGGGGGAAGAGATGTGAAAAAAGTGGGGAAGAGGCGGTGAAGAGGTGGGAAATATGAGGGTTGAGGGGAAGAGAAGGTGGGGATATGTGGAATGAAGGAGAGGAAAAAGAAAGAGGGAGAAGAGAGTTTGAATGAATGGGAAAGAGTGAGATAGAGGGAAGAGACTGGGGTAAAGATAAAGGTGAAAGATGGGGTGAAGAGATGACAGTTGGAAAGGTGGAAGGGGCTAGATGGATCTGGGGGGAAGAGGATTAAGTGATGATAGAGAATGGCAGAGGATCTGGGGAGCAGAGTTAAGGATTTGAGAGGGGGAAAGGGTAGAGAAGCAGGAAGAGATGCGGAAGAAATACGGTGGAGGACAGGGGCAAAGAGATGGGGAGATGAGGTGGGGAACTGACGGGGAAGAGATTGGGTAAGTGATGCTGTATTGTTGGAGGGGATGGGAGAAGAGACTGGAAAGACAGCTGGAGGGGAAGAGAAGATGGGGATGTGTGAAATGAAGGTGAGGAGAGAGAGATTGGGAGAAGTGGGTTTGAATGAGTAGGAAAGTTGGGGAGAGACAGAAGAGATTGGGGTAGAGATAAATATTAGAGATGGGGTGAAGAGAGGGGGAGGAGATGGCAGTTGGAAAGGTGAAAGCGGCTGGATGGACCTATGGGGAAAGATGATGAAGTGATGGTAGAGAATGGTGGAGAACCTGAGGAGCAGAGATAAGGGTTTGAGAAGGGGAAGGGGTGGAGAAGAAGGAAGAGGTGGGGAAGAAATATGGTGGAGGGGGGCGGAGATGGGGTGATGAGGTGGGGAGTCGAGATGGGGAACTGATGCAGGAAAGGGAGGCTGGGGGAAGAGAGGGTGGGGGAAGGGGAGGGGAAGAGAGGGCGTGAGATAGGGAAGAGATGGGGGAAGGAGAAGGGAAAGAAAGAGTTGAGGAAGAAAGGAAGAGATGTGAAAGAGGTGGGGAAGAGGTAGGAAATACAGGGGTGGAGGGGAAGAGAAGACGGGGATGTGTGGAATGAGGGGGAGGAGAAAGAAAGAGGGGGAGAAGAGGGTTTGAATGAATGGGAAAGAAGAGATAGAGAGAAGAGATTGGGGTAGAGATAAAGGTGAGAGATGGGGTGAAGAGAGGGGGAAGAGATGGCTGTTGAAAAGGTGGAAGGGGCTAGATGGTCTACGGGGATGATGATAGAGAATGGCAGAGGAGCTGGGAGACAGAGATAGGGGTTTCAGAGAGGAAGGGGGTAGAGAAGGAGGAAGAGATGGGGAGATTTGGTGGGGTACTGATAGGGGAAATGATGCTGTGTCATTGGGGTAGGGATGGGGGAAACAGAGGGTGGAGAAGGGGGGTGAAGAGGGCAGAAGGAAGAGTGGATGGGGAAGAGGGGGTGAGGGGGAAAAGGGAAGAGGGGAGAAGAGTGGGGGAAGAGGGTGGAGAAGAGTGGGGGAAGAGGGTGGAAAAGAGTGGGGGAGGATGGCGGGGGACCAGGGGATGGGGGAAGAGGGTAGGAGGGAGAGATGGTAGGAAAGAGAAGGGAAGGAGAGGGCTGGAGGGTGAGAAGATGGGGATGTGTGAAATAAAAGTGAGGAGTGTGAAAGAGAGGGAGAAGAGGGTTTGAATGAGTGGAAAGTTGGGGAAGAGACAGGGAAGAGAGTGGGGTAAGATAAAAGTTAGAGATAGGGTGGAGAAGGTGAAGAGATGGCAGTTGGAAAGGTGGAAGGGGCCAGATAGATCTGGGGGGGAAGAGGATGAAGTGATGATAGAGAATGGCAGAGGAGCTGGGGGACAGAGATAGGGGTTTGAGAGGGGGGGCGAGTCAGGGGGGATGGAGTTGGGGAGATGGAGTTGGGGGTATGGAGTCGGTGGGAACAGAGTTGCGGGGGAACCTGATGGAATGCCCCCTCAGGTTCTGATGGAAGTAGCTGGAGAGATTGCAGAGGCATTAACAATGATCTTTCACGGATCAACAGATTCTGGTATTGTACCTGATGACTGGAAAATTGCCAATGTTACTCCGCTATTTAAGAAGGGTGGGAGGCAGCAGAAACAAAACATTCTAGAAAGGAAACTCTTTTGGGAGGAAAGAGTTGGGATCAACAGTGGGAAAGAGGGGAGAGAGGGGAGGAGGGGGTACAGGGGGAAGAAAGGGGAAAGGGGAAGTGGGAAGGGGGTAAAGTGACTGAAGGGAGAAGAGGGGGAGAAGGGTTGAAAGAGTGTCGATGGTGGACGGGGGTGATGTGGGTAGAGATGAGGGTTAGAGAGGGAGAAGGGGAGTAGCGGGGCTATGAGTGGGAGGAGACGGGAAGAAGAGTGTGAAGAGGCGGGGGATGTGAGGCGGTGAGGCAAGAGGGGTGAGGCGGTGGTAGTGGCGAGGCGGTGAGGGAGAGGAAGCAGCATCTGTTGACAGTGCTCGAGTGCTCAGTGTGTTGGTGGCTGGAGGAAGCAGCGTCTGGGTCCAGTCTCTTGTTAACCACAGACCGTTTCCTGGATTAACACATTAAATTTAGAACAGGCAATTACAGCCACTACTTCAGTACAAGCAGCCTTTTAATGAGAAGGTAATCATAACACAGTGGTAGTCTATTGGGACAATTAAAGCTTCAATCTCATTCCTGCAGCCCCAGGGAGAAGTTGTTTATTTTTCCTCCTAGCTTTCACCTTTTTTCTTTCTCAAATAGTTCTCTCTGATGATTGACACAGGCTGCTGGTCAGGTTTCTCAATGGGATCCTCATACCCTGACTTTCAGTAGATGAATGTGCTTAGAATGTTTGTGCCACTGAAGGAGATAAATATCTGATCTCTGTACACCTCACTCCAAAGAGGTGTGATGTGGAACCAGCCTGCTGGAGACATGCCAACACATCGCCTTCTGGGCTGTGGTCAGACAGATTCTCACAGCTCTTGACAGGACTTTCTGCTGTCGGGTGAGGCGAAAATTCACTTTTACTAACAGTACCTCTGTGACCTCACCCCAAACATGACAGAAATCACAATTCAACCCCACGCATGGGACATGGCCTTTACAGAAAGTGTTTAGATAATTTAGGTAACCAGTGATATGTTGGTGTTGGCACAAACTTCCTCGTTGATTCAAAGACAAAGTTTTGGCCATCACTCCTAGCAACAGTACAGACAATTCAGGAAACAGTGAGTGGAATCTCTTCCATTCCATTCTGTTCCTCTGGGCTTTCCACATTGGAATGTGTTGGGATGAAAACACCGGCTCCCCATAGCAGAACAGGCACACAAAGAGGTACCTCCTTGACGGGAACTCTGAGGAACTCCATCTTTCCTTCCCTCCCACATCCCAATACATCCCTCCTTTTAATTCTCAGGAGCCGATCAACATTCCACACGAGATCAAGGTGGGATTAACACCAGCCTGGATGAGTTGGAGAATCAGGTCAGTGGAACATCTCGAAGTAAAGCTGCCTTGGAAACTCGTTACGACAGCCCTCGCTATGGACAGCAGGCAGACTGTGTGAAGGACTCACACACATGGTTTCTCTGCCTCTCGTGGTCTGGATGCTCCAGTGTCAATCTGCGGGGAACCACTGTCCCTTGTGTCGCTTCACCAAGCAGCTAGTGATGGCCAGGGCGCCACCCTTCACAAACCGCACAAAGTTATCACCCACCAGAGGTCCCATTGCAAACAAGGAGGACTCCTGCACCAACTCGTGAGTGTAGGGGTGAATGTGTACAGGGTTGTAGCGGCAGGAGATGGGCAGTTTGGGGTCCAGCCCCAAGTAGGCACCATTGTCTCTCAGGAAGGAAAGCTTGGGATTGGTGCCAATCAGCACAAGTACCATGGACACACTCACTCGTGTTTCCACCCTGTCCCAACTCTCCAGGACACACTTGTGATCAGGCTGGAAACTACGGACCCGGTGCTGTGGCAAGCTGACGTAACCCTGGTAAGAGGTGCGCTCCTCACCCACACGCTGCTGGCTCATCATCTGGTGCACCTTGTGGTATTCTGGATACAGCACCTTAGGCAGCTGGTTGAATATCAGGTTGGGATCGGTAACAGAGGACCGGAAGGCGTGGAGGACCGGCACGTTCCGGTGGTGGGCACAGAGAATGGCATCAGCCGCACTCAGTCCAGCACCCACAATCAGTACGGGCTCTGAGAACTCGTTCAGCCGCCCCTGGACCACGGCCGCCTCCAACTCTGAGACACTATGATACACGAAGGGCAAGTCCTCGCCTTGTACTCCCAGCCACAATAGCTCATCACGAGTCCCCGTTGCCAGCACTACGTTCTCGGCGTAGATGAGGAAGGGTGTCTGTGTTCCATCGCTCCAACTCTGATACCCCTGGACTTCCCACAAGGATGAGCTCTCCTGGCTTACAGGGTGCTCTCTGCCCTCCTCACCCTCAGAAGCACTGCAGGCTCGACGCAGCAACGTCACACGGCTTCGGTTCACAAAGTTCTTCTCCAGACCCATCTCACTGACAAAGTTTTGGTAATAGGCAGCAACCTCAGCTGGAAGCACCCGGTCATTCCTCAGGCTCCTGTGGTGTTTGGGGCAGGGGTAGGGGGAGGGAGGGAAAGATATAAAGTGTACAGTGAAGACACTGGGCTGGCAGATGTGCCTCAGCTGGAAAATTCAGCTTTCTGAATGATCCCAGTGGATGGGAACTGTGGATGTCTCCATATCGTCACCAGCCATCAACAACATATATACAGAAAGGTGCTGGAAAAGGGCTAGTAACACAATGAAGATTCCCACCCACCCTGTTCATGGACTGCTTGTCCCACTCCCATCAGGGAGCAGGCTACGTAGCATCCACACCAGGGCCACCAGATTCAAAAACAGTTACTTTCCCCAAGCAGTAAGACTGATCAATACCTCCACCCACTAACCACTACTACTTTATCATTTCCTGTCAGTCACCTTACATACAGACACTTCCCAGCCTAGTGTCACTTTATGGATAGACAACTAGTCAATGTGCAGTGCCTATAAAAGTATTCACCCCCCCCCCCCCCCTTGGAACTTCTCATGTTTTATTGTTTTACAACATTGAATCACAGTGGATTTAATTTGGCTCTTTTTGACACTGATCAACAGAAAAAGACTCCTTCTTGTCAAAGTGAAAACAGATCTCTACAAAGTAATCTAAATTAATTACAAATATAAAACATAAAATAATTGATTGCATAAGTATTCACTCGTTTCAAGTCAGTATTTAGTAGATGCACCTTTGGCAGCAATTACAGCCTTGAGTCTGTGTGGATAGGTCTCTATCAGCTTTGCACATCTGGACACTGCAATTGATCCCTATTCTTTACAAAACAGCTCAAGCTCTGTCAGATTGCATAGGGATTGTGGGTTAACAGCCCTTTTCAAGTCCAGCCATGAATTCTCAATTGGATTGAGGTCTGGACTCTGACCTGGCCACTCCAGGACATTAACTTCAACAGGATATACTCGTACTGGCTTTGGAGCAGTGCAGAGGTGGTTCACCAGGTGGTTCAGAGGTGAGGGGATTAGACTATGAGGAGAGATTGAGTCACCAGGGACTGTATTTGCTGGAATTCAGAAGAATGAGAAGTCTTATAGAAACATATAAAATTATGAAAGGGATAGATACGAGAGCAGGGAAGTTGTTTCCACTGGTAGGCAAAACTAGAACTAGGGGACAGAGCCTCAAGATTCAGGGAAGTAGACTTAGGGAGGAACTGCTTTTCCCAGGGAATGGTGAATCTGTGGAATTCTCTGCCCAGTGAAGCAGTGGAGGCTACCGCAGTAAATATATTTAAGACAAAGTTGGATAGATTTGTGCATAGTAGGGGAATTAAAGGTTATGGGGAAAAGGTAGGTAGGTGGAGTTGAGTCCATGGCCAGACCAACCATGATCTTATTGAATTGTGGCGCAGGCTTGATGGGCCAGATGGCCAACTCCTGCTCCTATTTCTTATCTTGTTGTTTTTAAGCTATTCCTGTGTAGCTTTGGCTTTATGCTTGGGGTCATTGTCTTGCTGGAAAACAAATCTCCCAAGTTGTGTTTCTTTTGCAGACTGCATCAAGTTTTCCTCCAGGATTTCCCTGTATTTTGCTGCATTCATTTTATCCTCTACCTTCACAAGCCTTCCAGGGAGTGGAGCATCCCCACAGCATGATGCAGCCACCACAATGCTTCATGGTAGGAATGGTGTGTATTTGATTATGTGTGGTGTCCAGCTTAAGCCAAACATAGCGTAAGTGGTTTCATCAGATCATAGAATCTTCTTCCAGCTGACTTCAGAGCATGACCACATGCCTTCTGGCAAACTCCAGCCCAGATTTCATGTGAGTTTTTTTCAACAGTGGCTTTCTCTTTGCCACTCTCCCATAAAGCTGTGACTGGTGAAGCACCTGGGCAACAGTTGTTGTTTGCACAGTCCCTCCCATCTCAGATAATGAAGCTTGTAACTCCTCCAGAGCTGTCATAGGTCTCTTGACGGCCTCCCTCGCTCATCCCTTTCTCGCATGGTCACTCAGTTTTTGAGGATGGCCTGCTCTAGGCAGATTTACAGCTGAGCCATATTCTTTCCACTTCTTGATGATTGACTAAACTGTACTCCAAGGGATATTCAGTGACTTGGAAATTTTCTTTCTTGGATCTATCTCCTGACTTGTGCTTTTCCCAGAGTTGCTTGGAGTGTTCTTTTGTCTTCATGGTGTAGTTTTTGCCGGGATTCTGACTCACCAGCAGTTGGACCTTCCAGATACAGGTGTATTTTTACTATATCAATTGCATACAGGTCTCCAAAATCAGATCACCATTTAACTAATAACATGACTTCTAAAACCAATTGGCTGCACCAGTGATGATTTGGTGTGTCATATTAGAGTGAATACTTGTGCAATCAATTGTGTTTTATACTTGTAATTAATTTAGATCACTTTGTAGAGATCTGTTTTCTCTTTGACATGAAAGAGTCTTTCCTGTTGACCAGTGTCAAAAACAGCCAAATTAAATCCACTGAGATTTAATGTTGTAAAACAATAAAACGTGAAAACTTCCGGGGGTGGGGGGGAGATACTTTTTATAGTCACTGCATACAGACTATCTAATATATTTATTGTTTTTTATTATTGTGTACTTTATTTTACTGTCTTTTTTCCAGCCTAACCATTGTTTCATTCTCCTCTACTCTTGTGTACTAGAATTAACATTGAACAATGAAGACCTTAAGACATAGGTGCAGAATTAAGCCATCTGGCCCTTCACGTCTGCTCTTGGCTGAATCCTCACCCTTCTACCCACACTCTGCCCCTGGGGAGACCTCATCTTCTGTCCAGGGTCATTAGCCACTGCCTCCACTGCACACTCAAACTATTTCCAACACTTTTTCCATTTGTCCTCCCTTGTTCCTCCCTACCATCACCACCAATAAACACATAAAATGCCAGAAACACTCAGCAGGTCTGGCAACATCTTCAGGGACAGAAGCAGGGTTACTGCTGCAAGTTGAGGACCTTCCATAAAAAGCTTCCTGCCCTACAAAGGATTCTTGCCAGGGTCATTTTGTATTTGACTGGTTCTCAGTCACTGAGTTAACTGTTGACCTTGACCCTCCTGGACACTTAATCACGCAACTGATTTCACAAACAGATCCCCACGACACTAAGTTATTTCCTGTTTCTCTTCATGTAATTCTATCCCATTGCTTTCCACAGCTTCCTAAAACTTCACTCCTCTCTGACTTAGCCCCTTCACATTCTGGTGACTGCAAAAATTTCTATTTTCCCCGTCTAGATTTCCATTTCTGAATACAGACATCCCTGAACTTGCTACCTCCCTTCTATCCTGAACCCAATTCCCTATCCCCCTTCTCAGTGCATCTTTTAATTGGACCTCAGGACAAGTCATTCAGTCCGCTGGAAGGATGTTGGCCAGGCCTGAGCTGCCTAATGGCTGATTGGATGCACATGCAAGCCATTGATAAGGTCACGTGGGACCAGACAGTTGTAAATCATCAAACAGCAGGTTTGATGCATGATAGTGCAATTCAATCCTTCATTCAAGGTGGTGGCTAAGGAGAGCTTCAACATGATCCAACTCTCTCCACTTCATCAGTTGGACATCTGTTCAAACCCTTGGCCAATAAACTTACCGAATGGAGGTTTAAAAATCTTCTGGTCTGTGACCCCTCACTCAGCCTTCGGATGACTTCTTACATGAATAGTTATTTCCCTCCCCAGGAACGTGGTGACGTAAGTGGACAGGGTGGTGAGGAAGATGCTTGAATTCACTGACCACAATACCATAGTTGGAACATCGGGTTATAAACCGGTTAAACCACATGTTGAGAATCGTGTACAGTTCAGATTGACAAGATACAGAAAGGGTATGTTAAGCTAGAAGGGACACAAAAAATTCACAAAGGTGTTGTCTGGAGTGAAGGGCTTGAGTTACAAGGAGATACTGGACAAGCTGAGACTGTTATACATGGAGTGAAAGAGGCTGATCAGTGATCTTATAGATGTTCAAAAAATTATGAGAGGAAATAGATAGGATAATCATGTTTCTTTTTCTCCCCAGGATGAGGGGAGTCTAAAGCTAGAGGGCATAAGTTTAAGGTGAAAGGGCAAGGAGTTAAAGGGGATTAGAACGGCGGGTTTTCTCCCCATAGAGAGTGGTAGATATATGGAATGAATTGCTGGAAATGAGGAAAGGTTTAGAAAGACAAGGCCCAAAGCAGACAAACCGGATTAGTTTAGAGAGGCAGACTGGTCAGAATGTATGAATTAGGCTGAAGAGTCCATTTCTGTGTTGAATTTGTAAAGACTCTCCTCCTAGTAGGAAAAGTCCCAATCCCCACCGAGCCAATATTTTCCAGAATCCTACAAATCAGTGAAGTTATCCATGAGCTTTTTGTATTCCATAGAATACAAGTTTGTGTAAACCCGCTCATAATCTGACCCAGTAAACAGAAGCCCTTTCAGGAAAAGGACAATGTTGAGAAGGCAGAGGGTTGGTTCTGGTACAGACCTGCGCTTCTCCCCGACCCAGTCCTTCATCTTCAGAGCCGGTAATTCCATCCAGCTGCCAAAGCTTAGTGTAAGCATCGAGCCCTCCATGTCCTGAAAGACAAAGCAGTGAGAGGTCTGACACGGCACAGGAACAGATCAGCCTCCAGGTCCCAGGACCAAGAGCAGAAGCAGGCAGAAAACTTGCAATGAACCGGATTTGATCAGGGACCTGGAGGTAAAGGAACCATTAGGAGGTAGTGACCATAATATGATATGTTTCAACCTACAATTTGAGAAGGAGAAGGGAAAATCGTATATGTCAGTATTAAAGTTGAACAAAGGGAACTATGGAGCTATGAGGGAGGAGCTGGCCAAAGTTCAATGGAACAATACCCTAGCAGGGAAGACAGTGGAACAACAATGACAGGTATTTCTGGGAATAATGCAGAAGGTGCAGGATCGGTTCATTCCAAAGAGGAAGAAAGATCCTAAGGGGAGTAAAGGGCAGCCGTGGCTGACGAGGGAAGTAAAGGGCTGTATAAAAATAAAAGAGAAGAAGTATAACATACCAAAGATGAGCTGGAAACCAGAGGACTGGGAAGCTTTTAAAGAGCAACAGAAGATAACAAAAAAGGCAATACGCCAAAAAAAAGAGGTACGAAGGTAAACTAGCCAAGAATATAAAGGAGGATAGTAAAAGCTTCTTTAGGTATGTGAATAGCAAAAAAATAGTTAAGACCAAATTTGGACCATTGAAGACAGAAACGGGTGAATTTATTATGGGGAACAAGGAAATGGCAGATGAGTTGAACAAGTACTTTGCATCTGTCTTCACTAGGGAAGACACAAACAATCTCCCAAGTGTAATAGTGGCCAAAGGAACTAGGGTAAAGGATGAACTGAAGGAAATTTATATTAGGCAAGAAACGGTGTTGGATAGACTGTTGAGTCTGAAGGCTGATAAGCCCCCGGGACCTGATGGTCTGCATCCCAGGGTACTTAAAGAGGTGGCTCTAGAAATTGTGGACGCATTGGTAATCATTTTCCAATGTTTTATAGATTCAGGAACAGTTCCTGCTGACTGGAGGGTGGCTAATGTTGTCCCACTTTTCAAGAAAGGAGGGAGAGAGAAAACAGGGAATTATAGACCGGTTAGCCTGACGTCAGTGGTGGGAAAGATGCTGGAGTCAATTATAAAAGAGGAAATTACGACACATTTGGATAGCAGTAGAAGGATCAGTCCGAGTCAGTATGGATTTACGAAGGGAAAATCATGCTTGACTAATCTTCTGGAGTTTTTTGAGGATGTAACTATGAAAATGGACAAGGGAGAGCCAGTGGATGTAGTGTACCTGGACTTCCAGAAAGCTTTTGATAAAGTCTCACATAGGAGATTAGTGGGCAAAATTAGGGCACATGGTATTGGGGGCAGAGTACTGACATGGATTGAAAATTGGCTGGCTGACAGGAAACAAAGAGTAGCGATTAACGGGTCCCTTTCGGAATGGCAGGCTGTGACCAGTGGGGTACCGCAAGGTTCGGTGCTGGGGCCGCAGCTGTTTACAATATACATTAATGATTTAGATGAATGGATTAAAAGTAACATTAGCAAATTTGCTGATGACACAAAGCTGGGTGGCAGTGTGAAATGTCAGGAAGATGTTATGAGAATGCAGGGTGACTTGGACAGGTTGGGTGAGTGGGCAAATGTATGGCAGATGCAGTTTAACGTGGATAAATGTGAGGTTATCTACTGTGGTGGCAAGAACAAGAAGGCAGATTACTATCTAAATGGAGTCAAGTTAGGAAAAGGGAAAGTACAACGAGATCCAGGTGTTCTTGTACATCAGTCAATGAAAGCAAGCATGCAGGTACAGCAGGCAGTGAAGAAAGCTAATGGCATGCTGGCCTTTATAACAAGAGGAATTGAGTATAGGAGTAAAGAGGTCCTTTTGCAGCTGTACAGGGCCCTGGTGAGACCCCACCTGGAGTATTGTGTGCAGTTTCGGTCTCCAAATTTGAGGAAGGACATTCTTGCTATTGAGGGAGTGCAGCATAGGTTCACAAGGTTAATTCCCGGAATGGCAGGACTGTCATACGTTGAAAGATTGGAGCGACTGGGCTTGTATACACTGGAATTTAGAAGGATGAGAGGGGATCTGATTGAGACATATAAGATTATTAAGGGATTGGACACGCTGGAGGCAGGAAGCATGTTCCTGCTGATGGGTGAGTCCAGAACTAGAGGCCACAGTTTAAGAATAAGGGGTAGGCCATTTAGAACTGAGATGCGGAAAAACTTTTTCACCCAGAGAGTGGTGGATTTGTGGAATGCTCTGCCCCAGAAGGCAGTGGAAGCCAAGTCTCTGGATGCATTCAAGAGAGAGCTAGATAGAGCTCTTATAGGTAGCGGGGTCAAGGGATATGGGGAGAGGGCAGGAATGGGGTACTGATTGTGTATGATCAGCCATGATCACAGTGAATGGCGGTGCTGGCTAGAAGGGCTGAATGGCCTACTCCTGCACCTATTGTCTATTGGCAACACCTCTAATGTTGAGTATAGGAATAGAATAAGGTGGAGGATAAATGCGTAGCTGAGGGATTGGAGCAGGGATTCAGATTTCTGGATCATTGGGACCTCTTCTGGGGCAGGTGTGACCTGTACAAAAAGGACGGGTTGCACTTGAATCCCAAGGAGACCAATATCCTGGCGGAGAGGTTTGCTAAGACTATTGGGGAGAGTTTAAACTAGAATTGCTAGGGGGTGGGAACAGAATTGAAGTGACAGAGGAAAGGGAGGTTGGCTCACAAGTAGAGAAAGCTTGGAGACAGTGCAAAAGGGAGGATAGGCAGGTGATAGAGAAGGGATGCGCTCAGTCCAATGGTTTGAGATGTGTCTATTTTAATGCAAGGAGTATTATGAACAAAGCGGATGAACTTACGAGCGTGGATCAGCACTTGGAGCTATGATGTTGTGGCCATTACAGAGACTTGGATGGAGCAGGGCCAGGAATGGCTACTTCAAGTGCCAGGCTTCAGATGTTTCAGAAAGGATAGGGAGGGAGGCAAAAGAGGTGGGGTCATGGCACTGTTGATCAGGGCTAGTGTCACGGATGCAAAAAAGGAGGAAATCAAGGACAGGTTGTCTACGGAGTCTCTGTGGGTGGAAGCTAAGAATATGAAGGAGTCAATAACTCTTTTGGGTTTTTTTTATATAGACCACCCAATAGTAACAGGGACATTGAGGAACAGATAGGGAGACAGATTCTGCAATAATAACAGGGTTGTTATGGTGGGAGATTTTAATTCCCCAAATATTTTTCATTTAAAAATCTTATTTATTAATTATTATTGAAGATTAACAAAAAAAATACATTAAGTGTTTGTTAGGTGTATTCAGGAAGGTTTCTTGACACAATATGTAGATAAGCCTACAAGAGGAGAGGCTGTACTTGATCTGGTATTGGGATATGAACCTGGTCAGGTGTCAGGTCTCTTAGTGGGAGAGCATTTTGGCGATAGTGATCACAATTCTATCTCCTTTACCACAGCATTGAAGAGGGATAGGAACAGACAAGTTAGGAAAGTGTTTAATTGGAGTAAGGGGAAATATGAGGCTATCAGGTAGGAACTTGGAAGCATAAATTGGGAACAGATGTTCTCAATGAAATGTACAGAAGAAATGTGGCAAATCTTCAGGGGATATATGTGAGAGGTTCTGCATAGGTATGTTCCAATGAGACAGGGAAAGGATGGTAGGGTACAGGAACCGTGGTGTACAAGGGCTGTTGTAAATTTAGTCAAGAAGAAGAGCTTATGAAAGGTTCAAAAAACTAGGTAACGATAGAGATCTAGAAAATTATAAGGCTAGCCAGGAGCTTAAGAATGAAATTAGGAGAGCCAGAAGGGGCCATGAGAAGGCCTTGGCAGACAGGATTAAGGAAAACCCCAAAGCATTCTACAAGTATGTGAAGAGCAAGAGGATAAGGTGTGAGAGAATAGGACCAATCAAGTGAGACAGTGGAAAAGTGTGTATGCAACCAGAGAAGATAGCAGAGGTACTAAATGAATACTTTGCTTCAGTACTCACTACGGAAAAGGATCTTGGCGATTGTAGGGATGACTTGCAGCAGACTGAAAAATGTGAGCATGTAGATATTAAGAAAGAGGATGTGCTGGAGCTTTTGGAAAGTGTCAAGTTGAATAAGTCACTGGGACTGGACAGGATATACCCCAGGCTACTGTGGGAAGCGAGGGAAGAGATTGCTGAGCCTCTGGCGATGATCCTTGCATCATCAATGAGGACGGGACAGGTTCCGGAGGACTGGAGGGTTGTGGATATTGTTTCCTTATTCAAGAAAGGGAATACAGGTAGACCAGGAAATTATAGACCAGTGAGTCTTACTTCAGTGGTTGGTAAGCTGATGGAGAAGATCCTGAAAGGCAGGTTTTATGAACATTTGGAGAGGCATAATATGATTGGGAGTAGTCAGCACAGCTTTCTAAAAGGCAGGTCGTGCTTTACGAGACTGATTGAATTTTTTGAGGATGTGACTAAACACATTGATGAAGGTAGAGCAGTAGATGTAGTTTATATGGATTTCAGCAAGGCATTTGATAAGGTATCCCATATAAGGCTTATTGAGAAAGTAAGGAGGCATGGGATCCAAGGGGACATTGCTTTGTGGATCCTGGACTGGCTTGCCCACAGAAGGCAAATAGTGGTTGTAGATGGGTCATATTCTGCATGGAGGTTGGTGACCAGTGGTGTGCCTCAGAGATCTGAGATCTGTTCTGGGACCCATACTCTTCGTGATTTTTATAAATGACCTGGATGAGGAAGTGGAGGGATGGGTTAGTAAATTTGCTGATGACACAAAGGTTGGGGATATTGTGGATAACAATGCAAAACTGGGCTGAGAAGTGGCAGATGGAGTTCAACCCAGATAAGTGTGATGTGGTTCATTTAGGTATGTCCAAATATGATGGAAGAATTAATGGTAAGACTCTTGGCATGTGGAGGATCAGAGGGATCTTGGGGTCTGAGTCCATAGGTCATTCAAAGCTGCTGTGCAGATTGACTGTGGTAAAGAAGGCATACGGTGCATTGGCCTTCATCTACTGTGGGATTCAGTTTAAGAATCGAGAGGTAATTTTACAACTATATTGGACCCTAGACAGATTCCACTTGGAGTACTGTGCTCAGTTCTGGTCGCCTCTCTACAGGAAGGACGTGGAAGCTATAGAAAGGGTGCAGAGGAGATTTACAAGGATGTTGCCTGGATTGAGGAGCGTGCCTTATGAGAATAGGTTGAGTGAATTCGGCCTTTTCTCCTCAGAGCGACGGAAGGTAAGAGGTGACCTGATAGAGGTGTATAAGATGATGAGAGGCATTGATCGTTTGGATCGTGTGGACAGGGCTGAAATGGCTAGCACGAGAGGGCATAGTTTTAAGGTGCTTGAAAGTAGGTACAGAGGAGATGTCAGGGGTAGGTTTTTTTTTTAAACACAGAGAGTAATGAGTGTATGGATCGGGCTGCCGGCGACTGTGGTTGAGGCGGATACAACAGGGTATTTTAAGAGACTCCTCAATAGGTACATGGAGCTTAGAAAAAGAGAGGGCTATGGATAAGCTATGATTTCTTCATCAGGAAAAAATGCGTCGCTCTGCAATTCACCACCAAAATGCTAGTTGGTGGTGGGGTTTCTAATGGCAACTGAGCGCATCATGTTGGAGTTGGAGCTAATAAATGTTGAACAAGGGTTACTTTTATTGAAATTACTGCAACGCAGAAAAGAAAGATGTCGGAGGAGATGGTATGTATGACCATTGAACGGATTGAGGCAGAAGGAGGGTGAATTTTCTGTGCTTGTCCGGCCACTGAGAGACATGGACGAGGAAATGCATTTCAAAAATGTTCTGATGTCGGCAAGTAGATTTGACGATTTGGTTCATCAACTCCAACCATTTATTTCGCATCAGTGTATGCACAGTGTGCCTATAGACAGAAGGAAATGCGATGCTACCAAGCGGACCAATCACAGTTGTTGCAGTCTGCGATGCCGCAACGCACAGTTACATTTTTGGAGAAGCATGCGTCAGGCTATGGTGTAGGGTAGAGTGCAGGTTACGCGGCTACGCTGTACCTACAGTGTTCATTTGACGCAGAAGTATAAATCAGCCTTAAATGAGTACTTTGCATCAGTCTGCACTGTGGAAGACACCAGCAATGTGCCTGATGTTGTAATGTGTGAAGGAAGAGAAGAGGGTGCAGTTACTATTACAAGAGAGAAGATGCTCAAAAAAGCTTAAAGACCTAAAAGGACATAAGTCACCTGGACCAGGTGAACTGCACCCTAGAGTCTGAAAGAGATTGTGGTGGCATTAGCAATAATCTTTCAAAAATCATTGGACTCTGGCATGGTGCCAGAGGATTCGAAAATTACAGATCAATTAGCCTGATCTCAGTGTTGGGAAGATGTTGGAGTCAGTTGTTAAGGACGAGGAGATGGAGTACTTGGTGACAAAGTCAGCATGGTTTCCTTCAGGGAAAATCTTGTCTGACGAACCTGTTGGAATTCTTTGAGGAGATTACAAGTAGGGTAGATAAAGGGGATGCAGTGGATATTGTATATTTGGACTTTAAGAACACCTTTCACAAGGTGCCACACATGAGGCTGCTTACCAAGTTAAGAGCCCATGGTATTACAGGAAAGTTACTAACATGATTAGAGCATTGGCTTTTTGGAAGAAGGCAGCGAGTGGAAATAAAAGGATCCTTGTCTGGTTGGCTGCCAGTGACCTATGTTCCGCAGGGGTCGGTGTTGGGACCATTTCTTTTTATGCTGTATAAAAATTATTTGGATGGTGAAATAAATGGATTTGTGCCAGGTTTGCAGATGATACGAAGATTGGTGGAGAGGTAGGCAGTGTTGAGAAAACAGGCAAGATGCAGAAGGACTTAGATTAGGAAAATGGGCAAGAAAGTGGCAAATGAATTACAATGCTGGAAAATGCATGGCCATGCACTTTGGTAGTAAAAATAAATGTGTAGACTATTTTCTAAGCAGGGAGAAAATCCAAAAATCTGAGATGCAAAAGGACTTGGGAGCCCTTGTGCAGAACACCCTAAAGGTTAACTTGCAGGTTGAGTCAGTGGTGAGAAAGGTAAATGCAATGTTAGCATTAATTTCAAGAGGTCTAGAATACAAGAGCTGGGATGTGATGCTGAGGCTTTATAAGGCACTGGTGAAACATTGACTGTGCTCTTTTCCATAGATGTTGCCTGACCTGCTGAGTTCCTCCAGCATTAGGCAGATCGTGCCTAACAAGCCTGATAGAGTTCTTTGAGGAGGTGACCAGGCATATAGATGAGGGTAGTGCAGTGGATGTGATCTACATGGATTTTAGTAAGGCACTTGACAAGGTTCCACACGGTAGGCTTATTCAGAAAGTCAGAAGGCATGGGATCCAGGGAAGTTTGGCCAGGTGGATTCAGAATTGGCTTGCCTACATAAGGCAGAGGGTCGTGGTGGAGGGAGTACATTCAGATTGGAGGGTTGTGACTAGTGGTGTCCGACAAGGATCGGCTCTGGGACCCTAACTTTTGTGATTTTTACTAACGACCTGGATGAGGGGGTAGAAGGGTGGGTTGGCAAGTTTGCAGGCGACACAAAGGTTGGTGGTGTTGTAGATAGTGTAGAGATTACAGAGAGACATTGATAGGATGCAGAAGTGGGCTGAGAAGTGGCAGATGGAGTTCAACCTGGAGAAGTGTGAGGTGGTACACTTTGGAAGGACAAAATCCAAGGCAGAGTACAAAGTAAATGGCAGGATACTTGGTAGTGTGGAGGAGCAGAGGGATCTGGGGGTACACGTCCACAGATCCCTGAAAGTTGCCTCACAGGTAGATAGGGTAGTTAAGAAAGCTTATGGGGTGTTAGCTTTCATAAGTCGAGGGATAGAGTTTAAGAGACGCGATGTAATGATGCAGCTCTATAAAACTCTGGTTAGGCCACACTTGGAGTACTGTGTCCAGTTCTGGTCACCTCGCTATAGGAAGGATGTGGAAGCATTGGAAAGGGTACAGAGGAGATTTACCAGGATGCAGCCTGGTTTAGAGAGTATGGATTATGATCAGAGATTAAGGGAGCTAGGGCTTTACTCTTTGGAGAGAAGGAGAATGAGAGGAGACATGATAGAGGTGTACAAGATATTAAGAGGAATAGACAGAGTGGACAGCCAGCGCCTCTTCCCTAGGGCACCACTGCTCAGTACAAGAGGACATGGCTTTAAGGTAAGGGGAGGGAAGTTCAAGGGGGATATTAGAGGAAGGTTTTTTACTCAGAGAGTGGTTGGTGCATGGAATGCACTGACTGAGTCAGTGGTGGAGGCAGATACACTAGTGAAATTTAAGAGACTACTAGACAGGTATATGGAAGAATTTAAGGTGGGAGGGTTATATGGGAGGCAGGGTTTGAGGGTCGGCACAACATTGTGGGCCGAAGGGCCTGTAATGTGCTGTACTGTTCCATGTTCTATTTTGTGTGTGTTGCTTGGATTTCCAGCATTTGCAGTATTTCTCTTGCTCGTGATTGAACAGAAGTGGGTGTTTAATGGTTGCTGTGGATTCAGTCAGCAGAAAGATCAGTTTCTGTGCTTTAAGGAGGCAGATATATTTGTTAATGACAACTGATGAAGGGATTTGGGCAGAAGGTGGGAACAGGATACAGAAGTGAATGGTAAGCCAAGAATGTGTTGAATGGTTCAGCAAGTTGATAGGTCCATCCCTCCTGGTCTCCATGTCTCTTGGTGTGTTGCTACTGCCCACAGCCCTTTACATCATCTCACACTGACCTCATGCTTGATAATATATCATATCCATCAAAACCTTTTCTCTTCTATTGTTTCCCGAACTTTGTTTAGCACTGTGAACTTTGCCAAGATCTTTCTTACTTAATGAAATTCTTGAACACAAGAGATTCTGCAGATGCTGGAAATCGAAAGCAACACAAATAGAACACTGGAAGAACTCAGCATCTAAGGGGAGGAATAAACAGTTGATGTTTTGGGTTGAGATCCTTCATCAGGACTGGAAAGGAAGGGGGTAGAGGCCAGAATAAGATGATGGGGGGAGGAGGAGAAGGAGTGCAAGCTGGCAGGTGACAGAAGAAACCAGGTGGGTGGGGAAGAGAGGCTAAAGTAAGGAAGTTGGAAGGTGAAAGATGGAAGAGCTAAAAGGGCCAAACAAAGAATCTCATAGGAGAGTAAACCATGGGAGAAAGGGAAGGAGCGGCACTAGAGAGATGATAAACAGCTGAGTAGAACAGAAGGGGTCAGTATGGGGAATGAAAAACGAGAGAAAGGACAGGACGGAAATAACCACACCGTCACCTTTACCAAATTCAACTCTCCCCAACTGCCCATACCCTTTAATAGTCAGAGTACAGCCCATCGTATCCCGAGGTCACATCTCTCAGAGAACAGCCCATCACATCCCGAGGTCACATGTTTCGGATCACAGCCCATCACATCCCGAGGGCACATCTCTCGGAGCACAGCCTATCACATCCCAAGGTCACATCTCTCAGAGAACAGCACATCACATCCCGAGGTCACATGTCCCAGAGAGCAGCCTATTGCATTCTGCAATCATGTCAAATCACTGAATGAATATTCTCTTTTGTTGTAATTCCAAGTCCGAGAAGATATAGGGCTTCATTTTTAAGCTGTTATTTCTGTAACCTCTTGTCTTGCCTGCTGACTTACTTTAAGATCTGAACTCTCCATTTCTTGCTATCACAGCCCACCCATCATTCCCATACAGATACCGCTCTCCAACCTCACCTCTCCTCTACCATTCACAATTTTAGAGCTTTGATTGCTTCAACCCACAATTTAGCTTAAAAAGAATCACAAAGTAATTATCATGCTCCGCACAAGGCAGATGCTGGTATGTACAAGGGAACAAAGAGGGATGCACTCAGAGAGAGCAAGAGGCCTTTCATCTCTGGGAGCATTTCTGAAGTTCATTCTTGGCAAGTTTCTTGAATCCACTTCACTTACTGAGGCAAGTATAGGAACTGTCTCATGGCCCATGGCTGTACTGACCACAATGCTAATCTCATCTGCCTCTACACGAATTGTATCTCTCCATTCCCTGCTTGTGCATGTGTCTGTCTAAATATCGCTGTGGTATCTACACCCACCAACTCTTCTGGCAGTAGTTCTAAGCACCTAACCACTCCCTCTCTCACTCTATATATATATATACATGTACGTGATGAAAATGTAGGTGGGTAAAATATACTAAACAAAACTGAACTAAACAAAGCTGGGCTATTATATTACATTGGATAAAATCATTAATGTCGTTAATTCCTCTCCTCTATCCATACATTTAAGGTTGATAATAGGAATTCAGAAAGGTCAAGTTACATCATATGAAAATATTGAATAAATGGTCTCCAAGTTTCTTCAAATTTAAACGAAGAGCCAGAAATGACACTTCTGATTTTTTCTAATCTTAAACATGATATAGTTTGGGAAAACCATTGAAGAATAGTAGGAGGGCTAATCTCTTTCCAATTTAACAAAATAGATCTTCGAGCCATTAATGTAGCAAAAGCAATCATCCGACAAGCTGAGGCGGATAAATAACTATGTTCCAACATTGGTAAACCAAAAATTGCGGTAATAGGATGGGATTGTAAATCAACACGCAAAACTGTTGAAATATTATCAAAAATATCTTTCCAATATTTTTCCAAAAGCGAACAAGACCAGAACGTGAGTCAAAGAAGCTACCTCAGAATGACATCTTTCACAGACAGGATTTATATGAGAGCAAAAACAAGCTAGTTTTTCTTTAGATGTGTGGGCCCTGTGCACCACCTTGAATTGTATTAACCCATGTTTAGCACATATAGAGGAAGAGTTAACTAATTGAAGAATTTTCTCCCAATTCTCTATCGGTAATATAAGTTGAAGTTCCCTTTCCCACTCATTTTTAATTTTATCAGATATACCTGGCTGTATTTTCATAATCATATCATAGATAGTATTTATTAAACCCTTCTGATAAGGGTTTAAACCTAACACTTTTTCCGTGATAGCAATTGAATATGAAGTCAGGAAAGTAGATAATGCAGTATTCAGAAAGTTTCTAATTTGTAAGTATCTAAAAAATTGGGATCTGGGCAAATTATATTTATTAGACAGCTGTTCAAAAGACATGAAACAGTTATCCAAAAATAAGTCACGAAAACATATTATGCTCTTCATTTTCCATATCAAAAAGGCTTGATCCATAACAGAGGATTGGAAAAGAAAATTAGATATAATCGGGCTTGATAAGATAAATTTATTCAAACTGAAAAATTTACGAAACTGAAACCATATTCGTAGTGTATATTTAATTACTGGATTAGCCATTTGTTTATTCAGTTTAGAAAGAGCAAAGGGAAGTGAAGTCCCTAAAATAGAAACCAATGAAAACCCTTGTACCGATTTACATTCAAGGTTTACCCATTGCAGGCTTAAAGTTGTATCCAAATCCTGTGTCCAAAATATGAAATATCAGATATTAATTGCCCAATAATAAAATCTTAAATTTGGTAATACCAAACACCATCCTTTTTAGACTTCTGTAGGTACTTTTTTTACTTAACCTAGGATTTTTATTTTGCCATATATATGAGGAAATTGTAGAATCAACAGTATCAAAAAAGGATTTCGGAATAAAAATTGGTACCATTTGAAATAGATATAAAATTTAGGTAGAATAATCATCTTAATAGCATTGATTCGACCCATCAGTGACAAAGACAATGGGGACCATTTAGTAAGCATTTGTTTAAGCTGATCAATTAAAGGTAAAAAATTGACCTTAAATAAATCCTTGTTTCTTAGTAATTTTAACACCCAGATAAGTAAAATAGTCTGTAACCAATCTGAATGGTGAATGTCTATAAATTGTTTGTTTAATAAGCTTTGTTTAGTTCTGTTTTGTTTAGTTTAGCATATTTTATTTTTTTTCCTTTTTCAATTTGGGTTTTTTTCCTTTTGATTATTTTTTCACTTATATTTTTTATCATGTTTAATCTACATTAAGAGTTTAGGAGGCTTAGTATATTTATGTTATTTCTAGTTTATATTCATATTGTCATGAAGGATGAACAACTCTGATGGGCAGAAGGGTACAGGTTGCCCATGTCCCCCTCCTCTGGGAGAATTACAAACCGTTACTGTTGCCAGGCTGTTAATGAGAGAGAAAGAGATGGAAGAAAACATACTGGGACTGGAACATTTGCTTCAGACAAGGGCGAGATAACACCGGGGGAGAGAGACCATATTATGACTCCTGTAAGACTCACGGCTCCGGAGAGGTTTGTTTACTTGGTACTATTCTGTTCATTAAAATTCCTCAGTGGACAGCTGGAGTGGGCTGGTTTGATGGACTAAGCCATTCAAAACTGATTGACACCTGAGACCCCGTGAGTGGGGATAAAAGTGAGGTCTGGGGAGACACCCCTGAGACACACCAGGAGACACACTAGTGAGCACTGTTTAAGTGTTGGAACCCACGAGAAAAGTGTGGGACATCGGAGACCGAACGAAGGATCGGTCAATTTTAGCTCACAGTGTTTATAGCGAGGCTGGTGGGGGCTTGTGTGTGTGTCCACCCTTGCCTGGGTGACGAGTCCACCATAGAAGAACGGTCTAGCTAAAGGACAGAGGGGTCATACCTGAATGGCCACAACAACACATCGACGGATCAAGATCGTAAAGGAAGGTTTGACTGGCTGTCACTGTTTGATCTCTCTCCCTCTCTCTCTCTCTCCAACAATTACAACACATCGACCAACAACTACCTCAGCCTGTATGAACTGAACTGAACTTTATACTCACATATGACAATTCATTATCCCCTAGACAACGATAGAGCTTGTTTATTATTGATTATTATTATACCCACACTTTTAGGTTTAGTATTGCTAACGTGTATTATCTGTATATTTGCATTGTTGATATTGATTTGTATATTTTACTAATAAACACTGTTTTGAAAATAGTACCAAACTCCAACGGACACTTCTATCTTTGCTGGTAAGACACCCAGTTACGGAGTACGTAACAATATATGCATTTATCAATGATGTAATCCCACTCTCTTTGCATTATTAATGCTGTTATGTATATGAATTTGAAAATTAATAAAAAGATTGAAAAAGAAAATGTAGGTAGGTGGACCAATTAGTTTGCAGGTGCTAAGAAGATTGGTGGCGTGGATAGTATAGAAGACAGGCAAGGAATTCAACAGGATATAGATCAGATGCAGATAAGGGTGGAGAAATGATGAGTGGAATTTAACCCAGCCAAATGTAAAGTGTTGCACCTTGGTAAAGAGAAAGTACATTGTTAAAGACAAGATACTTAACAGTGTTGATCAGCAGAGGGATCTTGCTGTCCAAAGTTGTAGCTCCCTGAAAGTGGCTACACAGGTTGATAGGGCAGTTAAGATGGCATATGGTATGTCTTTATTAGACAAGGGAATGAGTTCAAAAGCTAGGAAGGTAGGTTGCAGCTTTATAAAACTCTAGTGAGGCTGGATCTGGAGGATCTGGTCACCTATTATTCTTCGGCTGTCCATCGATTTTCAATGATGACTGAGGCCAGGGCAAGGTTGTATGAAAGACCTGCAGTTGCCCATGCTGCAAGTCTCCCCTCTCCACACCACCGATGTTGTCCAAGGGAAGGGCATTAGGACCCTTCCAATTAATACAATTTAGCACTGGTGTCGTCACAAAGCAATGTGTGAGTAAGCACCTTGCTCAAGGACACAACACGCTGCCTCAGCTAAGGCTCGAACTAGCGACCTTCAGATCATTAGACCAACGCCTTAACCACTTAGCCTTGCCTATTATAGGAAGGACGGCGAGGCTTTGAAAAGGGTGCAGAAGAGGTTTAAGAGGATGTTCCCTGGATTAGAGGGCATATGTTATAACGTAGGTTACTTTCTCTGGAGCAGCGAAAATTGAGGGGAGATCTGACAGAGGTTTATAAGGCTATAGGAGGCATAGATGAGATGTTTAATACCAGAGGGCCTGCATTAAAGGTGAGAGGGGGCAACTTCAAAGGAGATGTGAGAGGAAAGTTTTTATTTTTAAACACAGAGTGGTGGCTGCCTGGAATGGTGGTAGAGGCAAAAACATTAGAGACTTTAAGAGACATTTAGAAAAGCCCATGAATGTAAAGAAAATGGAAGGATATGGATATTGTGTAGCAGAAGAGATTAGTAAACTAATTTAAATGGTTCAGCACAACATTGTAGGCCAAAGTGCCTGCTCCTGTGCATTATTCTTCCATTACACATGTTCTATATATAATCTATGCTCTCCAGTATCTGACATTTCTACCCTTGGAAAAAGACACCTCATTTACACCTCTCATTATTTTATAAATGTCCATCAAGTCTCCCCTCGGACTCTCCTTCTAGCGAATAATCTCTAATCCAGGCAACAGTTTGGTATGATTCAGACACGGCTGCTTTCGGTCCAGTCTTAGCCTTAGCCTCAACCTCAGCTTCATTACAAAGGCAGCCATTTTTGGAGTGGATAGGCTTAGAGCAAAGAACTTGAGGATTTGGCACTGAGGCTAAGATAACATTCTGTTAAATTTCTTTCTCTCTTTTTTATTGTGCAATTGTAGCAGTGTGGATGCCAGGCAGGGATGCTCCTCCTACACGAAGTGAGAAGACAAATAGACTTCCAGTGTTCTAATTGCATAACAGACCATAAGATACAGAAGCAGAATTAAGCTATTTGGCCCATCGAGTCTGTTCTGCCATTTCATCATGGCTGATCCAATTTTCCTCTCAACCTCAATCTTCTGCCTTCTCCCTGTATTCATTCCTGTCCTGATCAATCAATAATCTATCCTCTACCTTAAATATAAATAAAAAAATTTTTAAAAATTGGCCTCCACAGCTGCCTGTGGCAAAGAATTCCACAGATTCACCACTCTCTGGCAAAAGAAACTCCTCCTTGCTTCTGTTCTAAAAGGACGCCCCTACATACAAAAAGAGCCTAGATGAGGATGTTAGTAGAGGATCCCTGTGCCTTTACTAATTCAGTATTCAAAGCAGAGCATTGAGTCACACAAAGATTTGCAGAGCTAAACTATGTCACAACAGAAGTATTTACATATTTTTCCAGGACGCAAATTGTGAATTCAAATCTCCTAGGTTAACCTATCAAAATGTGAAGTGAATAAATAATACACAAAGTGAAACCAAGTTTGCAGTTACTCACATGCCAGGAACCTCCAGGTAATCCTGTGCCTAGGACCAGATGAGAGATACTCTGCGAAGCCTCCAGTCTCCACCACAAGGGAGAAGCGTGACCCAGACCATAGTCACCATCAGGCAGGAGAAGTGTGTCAAAGAGCACAGCCACAGGATTCGAGGAGCGTCCCTCCAAACCTTCAGACAGCCACTCCAGATCCTGAGGGCAGTCAAAACAGAAGTTTGTATTCAGTCACTGAAGACAATGAACTTGGTACCTCACCCTGGAAACGGCAGTGTGCAACACAAAGCTTGATGGTCAGATAGTCTCAGAAAACTTTCATCAGGATCAGATTCAGAACACACCCTCCTGAGTCAGTTACTTCTCAGAGGTCAAAGTTAATTTATTATCAAAATACATACATGTCACCTACTACTCTGAGATTAATTTTCTTGCAGGCATTCACAATAGAACAAAGTAGTACAATAAAATGACACACAAAGACTGACCAACTGTGCAAATAAAAAAAACAAGTAACAATAATAAATAAGCAAATAAATAATACTGAGAGCTTGAGTCCTTGAGTCTTGGATCATTGGGATCTCTTCTGGGGGAGGTATAACCTGTACAAGAGTGACAGGTTGCACCTGAACCCAAAGGGTCCAATACTCTCACAGGCAGGTTTGTTAAAGCTGTTGGGGAGAGTTTAAACTAATTTAGCAGGGGGCTGGAAACTGGAATGAAGGGACTCAGGATAGGACGGATGGTAAAAAAGCAACGATAAGAGTGCAGTCAAATGTCAGGAAAGGCAGGCAGATGGTAGGACAAAATGGCAGAATCAAAAAGGGTAGCAAATACACTACTAAAAAATGTTATATCTTAATGCACGCAGCATAAGAAATAAGGTGGATGATCTTGTTCACTATTACAGATTGTCAGGTACGATGTTGTGGCCATCACTGAATTGTGGCTGAAGTATCGTTGAAGCTGGGAGCTGAATGTCCAAGGTTACACGTTATATCAGAGGGACAGGAAGGTAGGCAGAGGGGGTGGTGTGGCTCTGCAGCTAAAGAATGGCATCAAATCAGTAGAAAGACGTGACACAGGATTGGAAGATGTTGAATCCTTGTGAACCGAGTTAAGAAACTGCAAGGGTAAAAGGACCCTGATGGCAGTTATATACAGGTTTCCTAACAGTAGCTGGGATGAGGACCACAGATTACAACAGGAAATAGAAAAGGTGTGTCAAAAGGGCAATGCTATGGTAGTCATGGGAAATTTTAACATGCAGGTCGATTTGGAAAATCAGGTTGGTAATGGATTTCAAGAGAGTGAGTTGTTGAATGCCTACTAGGGCAGTTTGTTGTTGAGCATACTAGGGGATTAGCTATACTGGATTGGGTGTTATGTAATGAACCAGAGGTGATTAGGGAGCTTCAGGTAAAAGAACCCTTAGAAACCAGTGATCACGATATGATTGAGTTCAACTTGAAATGTGATAGAAAATAAAGTCTGATGTAGCAGTATTCCAGTGGAGTAAAGGAAGTTACAGTGGTATGAGAGAGGAGTTGGCCAAAGTAAATTGGAGATGCCAGCAGGGATAACAGCTGATCAGCAATGATTTGCTTGAATTTCTGAGAAAAATCAGGAAGGTGCAGGATAGATATATTCCAAAATCAAAGATAAGAAAGGATATAGGATGCTAGAAGATAAGGCCAGAGAAATAATAATGGGGGACAAGGAGATGGTAGATGAATTAAATGAGTACTTTGCAGTACTGTGGAAGACACAGCCTACCTGATTTCGAAGGGTGCGAGGGAAGAGAAATAAGTGCAGTTACTATTACAAGGGAGAAGGTGCTCAAAAAGTTGAAAGACCTAAGGGCACCCAGACCAGATGAACTGCACCCTAGGGTTCTGAAAGAGGAAGCGGTGGAGATTGTGGTGGCATTATAAATGATCTTTCAAAAATCATTGGACTCTGTCATGGTGTCAGAGGACTGGAAAATTGCAAATGTCACTGCACTCTTTAAGAAAGCAGAAAGGCAACAGGAAGAAAATTATAGACCAATTAGCCTTATCTTAGTGGTTGGTAAGATGTTGTTAAGGATGAAGTATGGAGCACTTGGTGACACAGGACAAGATAGGACAAAGTCAGCATGGTTTCCTTCAGGGAAAATCTTGCCTGATGAACCTGTTGGAAATCTTTGAGGAGGTTACAGTAGGATAGATAAAGGAGATGTAGTGGACGTCGTATATTTGGACTTTCGAAAGGTCTTTGACAAGGTGCCACACGAGGCTGCTTACCAAAAGCACATGGTATTACAGGAAAGTTACTGGCATGGTTAGATCATTGGCTGATTGGTAGGAGGCAGTGAGTGGGAATAAAAGGATCCTTGTCTGGTTGGCTGCCAGTGACTAGTGGTGTTCTGCAGGGGTCAGTGTTGGGACCACTTCTTTTTATGCTGTATATAAATTTAGATGATGGAATAGATGGCTTTGTTGCCAAGTTTGCAGATGATACAAAGATTAGTGGAGGGGCAGGTAGCATTGCGGAAACAGATAGGCTGAAGAAGGACTTAGATTAGGAGAATGGGAAAGAAAGTGGCAAATGAAATACAATGTTAGAAAATGCATGGTCATGCACTTTGGTAGTAGAAATAAACAATCAGACTATTTTCTCAACCGGGAGAAAAGCCAAAGTCTGAGATGCAAAGGGACTTGGGAGTTGTTGTGCAGAACACCCTAAAGGTTAATTTGCAGCCCGAGTCAGTGGTGAGGAAGGCAAATGCAATGTTAGCATTCATTTCAAGAGGTGTAGAATACAAGAGCAAGGATGTGATACTGAGGCTTTATAAGGCACTGGTGAGGCCTCACCATGAGTAGTTCTGAACAGTTTTGGGCTCCTTATCTTAGAAAAGATGTGCTGGCATTAGAGAGGGTCCAGAGAAGGTTCACAGATATGATTCCAGGAATGAAAGAGCTATCACACGAGGAACGTTTGATGGCTCTGGGTCTGTACTTGCTGGAATTTAGAAGGATGGGGGGGACCTCATTGAAACCTTTTGAATGTTGAAAGGCCCAGACAGAGTAGATGTGGAAAGAATGTTTTCTATGGCGGGGGAGGCAAGGACAAGAGGGCACAGCCTCAGGAGAGAGGAGTGTCCATTTAGAACAGAGATGCAGAGAGATTTCTTTTGCCAGAGGATGGTGAATTTATGGAATTTGTTACTACAGGCAGCTGTGGAGGCCAGGTTGCTGGGTGTACTTAATGCAGAGATTCTTGATAGGTTCTTGATTGGACAGGGCATCAAAGATTACAGGGAGAAGGCCAGGGAACGGAGCTGAGAAGGGGGAAAAGGATCAGCCATGATTGAATGATGGAGCAGACTTGATGGGCCAAATGGCCTAATTCTGCTCCTATGTCCTATGATAAGTCCATAGGTTGTGGAATCAGGTTAGTGGTGAGGTGAGTGAAGTTATCCCCTTTGTTTCAAAAGGCTGATGGTTGAGGTTTAACAACTGTTCCTGAATCTGGTGGTGTGAGTCCTGAATCACCTATACCCCTGATGGCAGCAGAGAGAAGAGAGCGAGCCCTGGATGGTGGGGGCCCTTCCAATGATGGAGTCAGCCACTGGACTACCCTGGCTATGCTGGCTCCCATCGAACCCTTCCCACCTCCTGGTCATGCACATTATTCTTCTTCTCTCATCCCACCCACACTGATTTGATGCTTTTTGTCACTTACTTACACTAAAGGGAAACTTTCAGTGACAAATTAACCAACTAATCCACATTTTTGGAATGTGGGAGGAACACAGAGCACTCGTGGGAATCCGACAGTCAAAGGGAGAATGTGCAAACTCCACACAGACAGTACCCGAGATCAGGATTGATCGGGTCTCTGGGCTTGTGTGTTAGTAAGCCAGTAGAACCCAAGGATGATTATAGGTCACATAGAAAGAAACATAGAAACCCTACAGCACAATACAGGGCCTTTGGCCCACAAAGTTGTGCAGAACATTTCCCCACCTTAGAAATTACTAGGCTTTCCTAAACACAAAGTACACTGCTGATGCTGTGGTCAAAGCAACACGTACAACAAGCTGGAGGAACTCAGCAGGTCGGACAGCATCCGTGGAAACAAACAATCAACGTTTCAGGCCGAGAACCTTTGACAGGACTGAAGAGGGAGGGGGCAGGGGCCCTATGAAGAAGGTGGGGGGAGGGTGGGAAGAAGGCTGCTAGGTGCCAGGTGAAAAACCAAGAGGAAAGATCAAGGTTTGGGAGAGGGGAAGCAGGGAGGGGATAGGCAGGATCCTGGGAAAGTCTAGGCCAAGTGAAAGGGAACCAGTATCACACACATTCCAGATTCCATATATTCCCAGGTTTGTTACACTCCCTCATCCCCCACGCCAATCCCTTGTACAAACACAGGACAGAGCTGTGAGCCCTGTGGAACTCTCTCAGCAATAACTACCCCATCACAGAAACAAACTTCTGCCACTGAGCCAACTGTGGATCCCATTTACCCAATTTCACTTAGATCTCATGGAGTTTTGTTTGACCTGCCCCGCACCAAAATCCACAAAAACTACATCAAACCTGCTGCTCATATTGGGTGCTTTAAGGGTGATACATTGTTAAATCAACTTTGGCAAACTTTAACCAAATCAATCCTGCTACCAACTAACCTGTGTCCTTCTCCCCTAGAACTGATTCCAGAGATTTGCTCAACACTAAAAGTTAAACTGAAGACACAAGTGACTGCAGCTGCTGCAATCTTTACTGGAGGAATTCAGGGGGTCAGGCACAATCTGCAGAGGGAAATTGACAGTCAATATTTCAGATTAGAACCTAGTCCTGATGAAGGGTCTCAACCTGAAATGTTGACTGTCAATTTCGCTGCTAAAATGCTGCTTGACCTGCTGAGCTCCTCCAGCTGATTGCCTTTTATTTCTCTTCCATTTTCCCTGATTTCCAGCTCTATGGCAGCAGTCCTAGGACCGTAGTTTCTCTGCCCACTGAGGCAGAGAAGGCTTCAGTTACTTGCAAATGCTGACAGGAATTTCTATATCCACTGAATTATTCCTGGGACCTCCACCCCACCTCTGCTGATAGGAACATACAGATGGTACTGGAATTAGCCAATAATATTAAAGAGGATACCAAAAGTTTCTTCAAACACATAAAATGTTAAAGAGAGGCAAGAGTGAATATCGAATTGCTGGAAAATGATCTTGGACAAGTACCAATGGGGGACAAGGAAATGGCGGACAAACTGAATAAGTATTTTGCATTAGTCTTCACTGTGGAAGCCACTAGCAGTATGTTGGAAGTACCAGGTGTCAGGGGTCATGAAATTTGTGAAGTTATCATTTCTATGGAGGTTCTTGGGAAACTGAAAGGTCCGAAGGTAGACTAGTCACCTGGACCAGATGGTGTACACCCCAGGGTTCTGAAAGAGGTGGCTGAAGAGATCGTCGAGGCATTAGTAATAATCTTTCAAAAATAATTTGAGAATGATTCCAAGAATTTGAGGAATGAAAGAGTTACCGTATGAGGAACATCTGGCAGCTCTTGGGCTGCATTCCCTGGAGTTCAGGAGAATGAGGGGGAATCTCATAGAAACATTTCAGATGTTAAAAGGCCTGAACAGATTAGATATGGTAAAGTTATTTCCCTTGGTAGGGGACTCCAGGACAAGAGGGCACAACTTCAGGATTGAAGGACGTCCTTTTAGAACTGAGATGCGGAGAAATTACTTTAGTCAGAGGGTGGTAAATCTGTGGAATTTGTTGCCATGAGCGGCTGTGGAGGCCAAGTCATTGGGTGTATTTAAGGCAGAGATAGATAGGTTCTATATTAGCTAGGGCATCTAAGGGTATGGGGTCAAAGCAGGGGAGTGGGGATGACTGGAAGAATTGGATCAGCCCGTGATTGAATGATGGAGCAGACTCGATGGGCCAAATGGCTTACTTCTGCTCCAATATCTTATGGTCTAAAAATCACTAGATTCTGGAATGGTTCCAGAAGACTGGAAAATTGCAAATGTCACTCCACTCTTCAAGAAGTGAGAGAGGCAAAAGAAAGGAAACTATAGGCCAGTTAGTCTGACCTCAGTGATGAAGATGTTGGAGTCAATGAATAAGGAATAGGTCTCAGAGTACTTAGAGGCAAATGACAAAATAAGCTACAGTCAACATGTTTCCTCAAGGGAAAATCTTGCCTGACAAATCTGTTGGAATTCTTTGGAGAAATAACAAGCAGGATAGACAAAGGAGAATTGGTTGATGTTGTGGACTTTGGATTTTCAGGCCTTTGACGAAGTGTTACACATGAGGCTGCTTAACAAGCTATGAGCTGATGGTATTACAGACAAGATTTTAGCATGGATAAAGCAGCGGCTGATTGGCAGGAAGCAAAGAGTGGGAATAAAAGGGAGCCTTTTCTGGTTGGCTGCCGGTGACAAGTGGTGTTCCACAGGGGTCAGTGTAAGGGCTGATTCCTTTTACATTATATGTCAATAATTTGGATGATGGAATTGATGGATTTAGAACATTGAACATAGAATAGTACAGCACAGTAGAGGCCCTTCAGCCCACTAAGTTGTGCCGACCCTTAAACCCTGCTTCTCATATATTCCCCCACCTTAAATTCCTCCATATACCTGTCTAGTAGTCTCTTAAATTTCACTAGTGTATCTGCCTCCACTACAGATTCAGGCAGTGCACTCCACGCACCAACCATTCTCTGAGTAAAAAACCTTCCTCTAATATCCCCCTTGAACTTCCCACCCCTTACCTTAAAGCCATGTCCTCTTGTATTGAGCAGTGGTGCCCTGGGGAAGAGGCGCTGGCTATCAACTCTATCTGTTCCTCTTAATATCTTGTATACCTCTATCATGTCTCCTCTCATCCTCCTTTTCTCCAGAGAGTAAAGCCCTAGCTCCCTTAATCTCTGATCATAATCCATACTCTCTAAACCAGGCAGCATCCTGGTAAATCTCCTCTTTACCCTTTCCAATGTTTCCACATCCTTCCGATAGTGAGGCGACCAGAACTGGACACAGTACTCCATGTGTGGCCTAACCAGAGTTTTATAGAGCTACATCATTACATCGCGACTCTTAAACTCTATCCCTCGACTGATGAAAGCTAACACCCCATAAGCTTTCTTAACTACCCTATCTATCTGTGAGGCAACTTTCAGGGATCTGTGGACACATACCCCCAGATCCTCCACACTACCAAATATCCTGCCATTTACTTTGTACTCTGCCTTGGAGTTTGTCCTTCCAAATGCCATTTGGCTTTACAATTCAACCGCCAGGAGTAAGATATGTTAAAGTGCCGGGGTTAGGACTCAATGTATTTAAGTAAACTACTTAAGAATTTTTTTTTAACAGCTATTATTAATGCTTTTTGAGAGGGTGATTTTAGATGCATATCATATTTTTACTGAGTTAAGTATTGTATGTAATTAGTTTTGCTACAATAAGTATATGGGACATTGGAAAAAATGTTGAATTTCCCCATGGGGATGAATAAAGTATCTATCTATCTATCAAATTGTACCACCTCACACTTCTCCAGCTTGAACTCCATCTGCCACTTCTCAGCCCACTCCTGCATCCCATCAACGTCTCTATGCAATTTTCGACAATCCTCTATACAATCCACACCACCACCAACCTTTGTGTTGTCTGCAAACTTGCCAACCCACCCTTCTACCTCCACATCCAGGTCATTAATAAAAATCACGAAAAGTAGGGTCCCAGAACCGATTCTTGTGGGACACGACTAGTCACAACCCTCCAATCCAAATGTACTCCCTCCACCATGACCCTCTGCTTTCTGCAGGCAAGCCAATTCTGAATCCACCTGGCCAAAATTCCCTGCATCCTATGCCTTCTGACTTTCTGAATAAGCCTACCGTGTGGAACCTTATTAAATGCCTTACTAAAATCCATGTAGATCACATCAACTGCACTACCCTCATCTACATGGCTGGTCACCTCCTCAAAGAACTCTACCAGGCTTGTTAGGCACGATCTGCCCTTCACAAAGCCATGCTGACTGTCCCTGATCAGACCATGATTCTCTAAATGCCCATAGACACTATCTCTAAGAATCTTTTCCAACAGCTTTCCCACCACAGACATAAGGCTCACTGGTCTATAATTACCCGGACTGTCACTACTACCTTTTCTGAACAAGGGGACAACATTCACCTCCCTCCAATCCTCTGGTACCATTCCTGTGGACAACGAGGACATAAAGATCCTAGCCAGAGGCTCAGCAGTCTCTTCCCTCACCTCATGGAGCAGCCTGGGGAATATTCCGTCAGGCCCGGGGACTTACCTGTCCTAACGTATTTTAACAACTCCAACACCTCCTCTCCCCTAATATCAACATGCTCTAGAACTTCAACCTCACTAATATTGTCCTCACTGTCATCAAATTCCCTCTCATTGGTGAATACCGAAGAGAAGTATTCATTGAGGACCTTGCTCACTTCCACAGCCTCCAGGCACATCTTCCCACCCTTATCTCAAATCAGTCCTACCTTCACTCCTGTCATCCTTTTGTTCTTCACATAATTGAAGAATGCCTTGGGGTTTTCCTTTACTCTACTCGCAAAGGCCTTCTCATGCCCCCTTCTTGCTCTTCTCAGCCCCTTCTTAAGCTCCTTTCTTGCTACCCTATATTCCTCAATAGACCCATCTGATCCTTGCTTCCTAAACCTCATGTATGCTGCCTTCTTCCACCTGACTAGTTTTTCCACCTCACTTTTCACCCATGGTTCCTTCACCCTACCATTCTTTATCTTCCTCACCAGGACAAATTTATCTCTAACATTCTGCAAGAGATCCCTAAACATCAACCACGTGTCCACAGTACATTTCCCTGCAAAAACATCATCCCAATTCACACCCTCAAGTTCTAGCCTTAAAGCCTCATAATTTGCTCTTCCCCAATTAAAAAAAATTCCTGTCCTCTCTGATTCTATCGTTTTCCATGATAACACTAATGGCCAGGGAGTTGTGGTCATTGTCCCCCAGATGCTCAACCACTGAGAGATCTGTGACCTGACCCAGTTCGTTACCTAATACTAGATCTAGTATGGCATTCGTCCTAGTCGGCCTGTCAACATACTGTGACAGGAATCCGTCCTGGACACACTTAACAAACTCTGCCCCATCTAAACCATTGGAACTAATTAGGTGCCAATCAGTATTAGGGAAGTTAAAGTCACCCATGATAACAACCCTGTTATTTCTGCACCTTTCCAAAATCTGCCTCCCAATCTGCTCCTCGGTATCTCTGCTGCTACCAGGGGGCCTATAGAATTTCCCAATAGAGTAACTGCTCCCTTCCTGTTCCTGCCTTCTACCCATACTGACTCAAAAGAGGATCTTGCTATATTACCCACCCTTTCTATCGCTTTAATAGTATCCCTGACCTTTGCTGCAAAGTTTGCAGACAATACGAAGATAGGTGGAGGGAAAGGTAGTTTTGAGGAAGCAGTGAGGCTCCAGAAGGACAGACAGATTAAGAGAATGGGCAAAGAAGTGGTGGATGGAATATAGTGTCGGGAAATGTACGGTCATGTACTTTGGTAGAAGAAATGAAAGGGGTTACTACTTTTTAAATGGAAAGAAAATACAAAAATATGAGGTGCAAGGGGATTAGGGAGTCCTTGTGCAGGATTCCCTAAAGGTTAATTTTCAGTCTGGGCTGAGGAAGGTAAATGCAATGTTCACATTCATTTCAAGAGGACTAGAATATAAAAGTAAGGATGTAATGTTGAGACCTTATAAAACACTGGTGAGGTCTCACTTGGAGTATTGTAAGCAGTTTTGGGCCCCTAATCAAAGGATGTGCTGAAACTGGAGAAGATTCAAAGGAGGTTCACGGAAGTTATTCCAGAATTTAATGGCTTGTCATATGAAGAGCATTTGATGGATCTGGGCCTCTATTCAAATTCAGAAAGATGAGGGGTGACTTCATTGAAACCTATTGAATGGTGAAAGACCTTAATAAAGTGGATGTGGAGAGGATGGTTCTTGTGGTGGGAGAGTCTTTAAGACCAGAGGACGTGGCCTCAGAATAGAGGGGTATCCTTTTAGAACTGAGATGAGAAGGAATTTCTTTAGCCAGAGAGTGGTGAATCTGTGGACTTCTTTGCCAATGGCACCTGTGGAGACCAAGACTTTATGTATATTTATATATAGAGGTCATCAGATTCTTGATTGGTCAGGGCATGAAGGGATACGGGGATAAGGCTGGAAATTGGAGTTGAGAGGAAAAATGGTGATGAAATGGCGGAGCAGACTCATTGGACCAAATGGCCTAATTCTGCTCCTATGTCTTATGGAATTTTACTGAGTTACCCTCGGGAATTTATAGTCTGCCTTTGCCAACAGGAACATATACACACAGTACCTGGTCAACGACTGACAGATGACGATTCTCTTCCAATTTCTGCTGCAGTATTGGGTTTGGATGGCTGGCAAGAGGGGATAGGTAGGGCCTGTATCCCGACAGGAGGTAGGATAGGCAGATTCCTGACGGCCCATTCCCTAAACAACAAACAGTATTAGTCTGCATGTTTTAAGCTGCACTTATGTACAGGAGCTTATTTAGCCCATCAAAACTTTATAACATTGAATAATTTCAGGCACGAGTCTCACCTCAGCTACCTCGGTGTAGCTATTTTGCACGATATTCTGAATACCCTGCCCAATGAATATCCAGCTATTCTCCCTCTGGGGACACCAAATGCACTCACCATCACAGAGTAGCTCAGTTCTGGGTTTGTCACTGCATCCAGACACACCTTCTCAAACCACAAACTGTTTCTTAGTACTTATGTAATCACACCCATTCACCACTCTAACACCTGATTCGACCAGTTTACCACAGCGTAAACCTGGATTAAACTCCCCATCCTCATCACTAAACTGATTCAGTTCCTCTCGTGTTCACTCCAGTACTTTCTCAAATGCCCCAGATACCTCTCCCCAGCTACAATGTTTTTATTAATTAACATTTCTAAATCCATTAAATAATTTTAATCACTTAAACCCCAACAAAACACCCTCTACATTCTATCTGCAGAGGAATACAAGATCTTCTAACTGGTCTATGACACTTAAACCTTAGTTCTGTAATTCACATGAACAATTTCAATTACAATTTAACACCAGGGATGGAGGGAAACCAAGTGTCATGGTGTTGACAGCAGAAGCAAAGTGCTGGGAATTAACTAATAAGGTCAAAGATGCAGAGGAAGCTAGAAATTGGGCACTGCAGATAACTGCTTCCGTTTTTGACCTATTCCCAGGATAGGTTAAAAGGTTGGTACAACACCATGAGCCAAAGGGCCTGTACTGTACTGCAATGTTTTATGTTCTATAGCCTGAGCAGGCTTAAGGGATTATACAGACAGGGTGGGATAAGGTGTTGTATGTAGCAACAGAAGGATAAAACACACGGTCAATGTGGGTAAGCTCACATAAATGGAGAAACTGGCCAAATTTTCAGAGACTGGAAGGTAGAAGAATGCCTGCCAGGCAGATACACAAGGGACATTAAAAGACTCTTAGAAAAATAGAGGGCTATTTAGGAGGGAAGGGTTAGATTGATCTTAGAGTAGGCTAAAAGGTCAGCACAACACTGTGGGCTAAAGGGCCTGTACTGTGCTGTAATATTTCATGTTCTGGAAGACTGGGGTGATAGGAGGATAGGACAGGGATAAATGTGGGAAGACAGAAAATGGAACTGAAAGGTCACTTGAGATGATTAGATTAAATTTCAATAGAAGTTCATTTTAACTTTCATGTACCTTATGTAACTACATTCCCAAACAATTTTCCTTCCTCCAGATGCAGTCTGAAGCAATTTGAGAAAAAGTCCCAACATCCTCTTTGGGATCAGTTTGGAATTCCTATTCCCAATATCCTCTCAGGGTTGGGAAGGATTCACATTCTGGATATTTCCCTCAGGATCAGATAAATTCCTCCATCACAGCTACATTTCTCCATTGCCCACTCCCCCCCACCCCCTGCTGCTCCTAGGCTCACTACTGTCACCCCTGACCCAGTTCTTATATCTGTTGTTAACAAAAGGAGACAGCCCCAGGGATAACACATCACTGTCAACCAGAAAACACATCATTAATACCTATAATCCATCTCCAACAACCCAATCAGTTTCAGACCTTTGTCAACAGGGTTTCCCTGCAAGTCAACTGTCGCCCCCACCTCTTCAAGAAGGGAGAGAGCAGAAGAAAGGAAACTTTTGGCCAGTTAGTCTGACCTTAGTGGTTGGAAAGATGTTTGAGTCGATTATTAAGGATAAGGTCTCAAGGTAATTGAAGGCACATGATAAAATAGGCTGAGGTCAGCATGGATTCCTTAAGGGAAAATCTTGCCTAACAAACCTGTTGGAATTCTTTGTAGTAGTAACAAGCAGGATAGACAAAGGGGAATCAGCTGATATTATGTACTTAGATTTTCAGAAGGTCTTTGACAAGGTGCCACACATGAGATTGCTTAACAAGCTCGAGCCCATGGTACTACAGAAAGATTCTAGCATGGATAAAGCAATGGCTGACTGGCAGGAAACAAATAATAGGAGCTTTTTCTGGCTGGCTGGTAGTGACTTAACCTTGTGGTGTTCCACAAGGGTCTGTGATGGGACCAATTCTATTTAAGTTATATATCAATAGTTTGGATAACAGAATTGATGGCTTTGTTGCAAAGTTTGCATACAAAATGAAGATAGGTGGAGGAACAGGTAGCTTGAGGAAGTAGAGGCTACAGAAGGACTTAGATTAAGAAAATGGGCAAAGAAATGGCAGATGGAATACGGTGTTGGGAAGTGTATGGTAATGCACTTTGGCAGAAGAAATTAAAGGGTTAACTACTTTCTTTCCAATATTTTTATTAGTTTCTACATAGAATAGAGTACAAGAAAGTGTATATAAAAGGTCAGAAAAGATAAAAAAAACTACCAGTTACATCTGCTCATACTAACAATTACATTACCCGTAATTCATATATGTTAATCAATGCTTATATTGAACTATACTAATTTATTACAAAAAAAAGAATCTAATCCCTACTAAGTCCAAAGCTGTTCATTAAGGAGAAAAGAAGGTAAATACCTTCTTATATAATAAAAATTAATAATAGCCAGCATCTGAGTTTAAATAACAAATTGGTTTTGAAAATAATTCAGAAAAGGTCCCCACAATGTTTGAAAGTCTTGACGAGATTCAGAAATTGAACAACGAATCTTCTCTAAATCTAAACATGACATAATGTCGCATAACCATTGAGCATGAGGAGGAGGAAGAACATCTTTCCATTTAAACAAAAGCATCCTCCTAGCTATGAGAGTTAAAGGCCAAAATATGGAAATCTGATGCCTTCAACTTAATATCTTGTCCTGCAACAATATCAAATAGGGCCGTCAGAGGGTTAGGCTTAAAACTGACTTTAAAAAGTAAGGATGGAGTTTGAAAAATTAGAGACTTTTTAAGATCTCAATTATGTACATTCCCTAAGCTCAGATAAGAACTTATTAGACGTAATTTTTAGTCTGACACCTTTCCATAATGGTTCAATATCTAAGATTTATGTTATGTTACTGGAGACGAGGAATGTTCCTTTAGACAAAATTAAGAATCTCCAGGAACAAGATTTACAGACATCAATATCTGAGGAAACCTGGAATGAAATTTTTAAACTGGCTAATACTTCTTCGCTATGTGCTCGTCATTCCCTCATACAATTTAAGGGGGTACATAGAGCTCATATGACTAAGGATAAGCTATCTCATTTTTATTCAGATATATCTCCCTACTGTGACAGATGTAATAATGCAGAAGCTTCATTAATTCATGTTTTGGACTTTCCCAAATCTTGAAAAATATTGGAAGGAACTATTTTCTAAATGGAGAGAAAATACAAAAAACTGAGACACAAAGGGATGGGAGTCCTTGTGCAGGATACCCCAAAGGTTAATTTGCAGGTTGAGTCTGTGGTGAGGAAGGCAAATGCAATGTCAGCTTCATTTCAAGCAGACTAAAATATAAAAGGAAGGATGTAATGTTGAGACTTTATAAAGCACTAGTGAGGCCTCACTTGGAGCATTGTGAGCAATTGTGGGCCCCTATCTTCGAAAGAATGTGCTGAAACAGGAGAGGTTGAAAGGAAGTTCACGGAAATTATTCCAGGATTGAATGGCCTGTCTTATGAAGAGTTTGATGGCTTTGGGCCTGTATGCACTAGAGTTCAGAAGAATGAGGGGAGATGTCATTGAAACCTATTGAATGGTGAAAGGCCTTGATACAGTGGATGTGGAAAAGGTGGGAGAGTCCAAGGCCAGAGGACACAGCCTCAGAACAGTGGGGCATCCTTTTAGATCGGAGATAAGGAGGAATTTCTTTTGCCAGGGGCAGTGAATCTATGGAATTTGTTGCCACAGACAGCTGTGTGAGCCAAGACTATATGTATGTTTAAAACAAGAGTTAGATAGATTCTTGATTGGTCAGAGCATGAGGGGATACGGGGAGAAGGCAGTAAATTGGGGCTGAGAGGAAAATTGGATCAGCCATAATGCAATGGCAGAGCAGATCCAATCTGTCAATTGGCCAAATTCTGCTCCTATATCTTATGGTTTTTCACACTTTCCCAACAAAACTCCGTGTTTATTGTGGCACAGTAACGGCAAGAGAACTGCTGGTGTGCAACGTATTAAAGCAGAGAGCTGCTGGGTCCTTGGCTGCACTTTCCCCAGACCCAAGGACCAGAACCCTGTCCGCTGAAGCCCATCATTAACGTCGCTCCACACCCAATCGTGTCATACCCACGACAAGGACAGGAATGGTCAGAGACCCATCGTTGGGCAGCACTCTCTCTTCCAGCATCATGAAGGGCAGTGACAGGACTCACACCAAATTGTCACAGAGCCTTCTCCCGGTGATGTCTCGGCACAAAACTGAGGGTGAAAAAGAAACAATAACAAAGTGGGAGTAAGTTCCTTTAGGATTGTCTGCAATTGTTCAAAGTTCATTGCATACTTTGTACATCCTTAAAACTGTCCTTTCTATCCATCTGTGCCTTGCTGGTTTACGCTACACCCATGTTGTCACCCACTCCCTTACCCTGTGATCTCACTATTTAAGAGGAAGGAGTGAACTACTGACATGTTAATCTAACCTCAGTCATAGGATAACTTGTAGAATCTGTAATGGGAATCAAGAAAGGAATGACAAATTGAACAGAGGCCACATGGGTATTTGAAAAGGAAATTAGGAATGACTACTCTATTGGAGTTTGTGCAGGGTGTGTATAATATTTAGGCTGTGTTCATAGTTTCCAAAAAAACTTTAGATAAGGCTTCACATTGATTTGTCCAACAATGTCAGAGCACATGAAGATACAAGACTGTATCTTGTACTTTATAATGTAACAGCCTACTGGAGGAACTCAGAGGGTCTGTGGAGGGAGAGGAACTGTCAATGTTTCGGGTTGAAACTGTGCATCAGGAGCGGTCAGTGCTCAAGTTCCAATGATTTGCAACCCACAGCTGAGGACAATGACTGCAACGTCCTCCAGTTTAGTGAAAGGTAGGATTGTGAGTGGGGAATGGGCACATAAAGGAGCATCCAGGGAGCAGGGACCAGATGAGTGGCAACAGATATATTAGATGGACCACAGCGAGGAAAATGTGCTGCATGAAACAGATTGTTTTATAAGGCGACAGGCCACAAAATGTTAACTTTCTGAAGGAACATAGTTCAGATAAAACAAGCAGTAAGGACAGTAGTGCCTGAGGATGTGAATAAGGATCACATGCAGAACCTTGGTGAGAACAGTACAGCACAGGAACAGGCCAACTGACCCACAATGTTGTGTGTAGCCAGCTAAAAAGCAAATCAAAAAAACCCAAACACTAATTCCTCCTACCTACACCTTGTCCATATCCCTCCACCTTTCTTACATCCATGTGCCTTTCCAAACGTCTCTTAAAAGCCGCTAATGTATTTGCCTCTGCCACCACACCAGGCAGCACATTCCAGGCATTCACCACCCTGAGTCAAAAAACTTACACCTCACATCCCCTTTGAACCTACCCCCTCTCACCTTCAATGCATGCCCTTTGGTATTAGACATTTCAACCCTGGGAAATAGATACTCATTGTCCACTATCTGCGCCACTCATAATCTCATAAAACCTCTATCAGATCATCCCTCAGCCTCCGGCACTCCAGAGAAAACAACCCAAGTTTATCCAGCCTCTCATGATAGCACCTACCCTCTAAACCAGGCAGCATCCTGGTGAACTTCCCCTGCACCCTCTGCAAAGCCTCATCATTCTTTCCATAGTGTGGTGACCAGAACTGTATGGAATACTCCAGATGTGGCCTAACCAGTGTTTTATAAAGTTGCAACAAAATCTCAACTTCTGAACTCAATGCCTTGACTAATAAAAGCAAGCATTCCATAAGCCTTCTTAGCCACTTTATCAACCTGTGTAGCCACTTTCAAGGAGCTACGAACTTGGATCCTGTTACATACCCCGTGGGTATCTTGTGACTGTCTTATATCCATGATGTAATTGAATATCTGGTGGGCATTATGCAATGGTCTTGTGATGGTGGGGTGATGTAATTTCCCGCCAGTGTGAGGTCACGTGATGCCATGTTCCAACGGTATGAAACGGGAAAGCCTGCTGTGATGCAAGAGTTTTTGTGTTGAGTCATCATTTACTTCGTCAGTTACTCCGTTATATTTGGTCTCATGGCGCAGTTTCATTTTAAAGTGGAGTTTTACTTTCTACTGTAAGGTAGAGAATCGTCGTACCGGCAGTTCCACTAATCGCTGCCAGTTTGTTTGACGTATCTTTGATTTAATTTTAAAGTCTAAGTATTGGAGAGTGAAGACTTTACCGAAGTACGGGCACCCAAAGGATCGAGTAACGTTGGTGTTGTTGGCGGTTTACTACAGGATCGACCTTATTGAATCTTCGTTCAGGAAATAGTGACCTGCATCTGAGATAACCCCTACCTGTAAGAGTATAAAGGGTTGAGCAGTGTTCATTAGCCAAGGAAAAGGTCAGTTCCTTTAAACCGTTTTTATTTCCTTCATCGTGAATCCTTTGGACAAGGCATACTTCAGATGGAATCAGCAGTAATGTCACATTGTCGAGGAATTCATTACTTCAGGAAAATCTCTCTTAATTGACTGTATAAATCACTTGGACTTTCGTAGGTACAACTTTTAAGACTATGTTCGCATTTACCACTTTAAGAACTGTTCCAGAGATGCCGTATAGCAGTTAACTTCCAGTTAAGTTAGTCGTTTTGTTTACTTTTCATTTTTGTTGAGTAGAGTTTAATAAATGTTTATTTGTTTATAAAACCCCGACTCAATTCTATATTCATTGTTGCTGGACACATATTGTAACAATCCCAAGATCTCTCTGCTCAGCAACACTGTTAAGGATCTTGCCCTTAACAGTTGCATCTGCCCTACCACGGTGCAACAACTCATATTTATCTGGGTTAAACTCTACCTGCCATTTCTTAGCCCATATCTGCAACTGGTCCATATCGTGCTGTATTCTTTGCCAGTCTTCTACACTATCCACAGCTCCACCAGTCTTGGTATCAACTGCAAACTTACTAACCCACTCATCTACATTTTCATCACAAACAGCAGAGGTCCCAGCACAGAACCCTGCAGAACACCACTAATTACAGACCTCCAGCTTGAGTAAGTCCCTTCAACCACTATCCTCGGTATTCTATGTGCAAGGCAGTTCTGAACCCAAACAGCCAGTTCACCAGGCATCCCATGCATCTTAATGTTCTGAATTAGCCTCCCATGAAGGATTTTGTCAAATGTCTCACTAAAATTCACATAGACTACATCCAGTGCCCTATCCTCATCAATCTATGGTATGACACTACCTACCCTACAACAAATTTTCTCCAGCAATTACCCTACAACTGACGTGAGACTCACCAGTCTATAGTTCCAGGATTTTCCCTTGTTCCCTTCTTAAACATTAGCCACTCACCCGTCCTCTGGGACCTCACCTGTGGCTAGAGAGGACACAAAGATACTGGTCAACAGCCCAGCAATCTCGTCTCTTGCCTCCTTCAATAACCTGTGGGGACTTCTCCACCTTATCACTCATAGAAGGCCCAACACCTCCTCCTCCTGGACCTCTAAATGCCCTAATATATTTATACACACAACACTGATCTCCTGCTCCTCCATATCCTTTGCATTGGTAAACAATGAAGCAACGTTCTCATCAAGTACCTCACTCACATTCTCAGAATCCAAGCAAATGCTCCCCCCCCCCCCCCATCTTTGAGTGGTACCATGCTCCCCCTAGTTATCCTCTTGCTCTTGATGTGTGCATAGAATGCCTTGGGATTCACCTTAATCCTACTTGCAAAGGACTTTTCATGGCCCCTCCTGGCTTTCCTAATTCCCTTCTTTAGTTCACTTCTGGCTTCTTTATACTCACGTGCTTTGTTTGATCCTAACTTCTGAAGATTTACATACTTTTCCATTTTTCTTCCTGACTAAATTCATCACCTTCTGAACAACCAGGGTTCTCTTGCCTTTCACCCCTATCCTTCCTTCTAACAGGAGCATACCTTTCCTGTAGCCTGTGCAACTGATCTTTAAACACCTTCCACTTCTCCGATGTGGACTTACCAGAAAAAAGATGTTCCCAATTAATGCTTCTTAGTTCCTGCCTAATGCCTTTGTAATTTGCCCTATTCCAATTTAAAACTCTTCCTCAAGGACCCTCATTATCTCTAGCTATCCTGAAATATAAGGACTTGTGATCACTCTTCCCTAACTGTTCACCTTACCAGGCTCATTATCCAACACCACATCCAGTATGGTCCCTCCTCTTGTTGGACTGTCCACATGTTGATTTAAGAAACCTTCCTGGATACACTTAACAAATTCTGCCCCATCCAAATCCCTTATACTAAGAAGGTCCCAGTTTATATTAGAGAAGTTGAAATCCCCCAAGACAATAACCCTATTATTTTTACACATTTCCTTAATCTGACCCTATCATATCTGTTCCTCAATATCCTGGTGGTTATTAGGGGGTCTGCAGTACAATCCCATCAGTCTGATTGCACTCATCCTATTCCTGAGTTTCACCCAAATGGACTCAGTGGCTGATTCCTCTGAGTGCAGCTGTGATATTGTTCCTGATTAGTAGTGCAACTACTCCCCCCCCCCCCCCCACCTTTTACCTTCTCCTTTATCTTTTCTAAAACTTTGAAAATCTGGTACATTAATTACCCATTCCTGCCCCTCTCTCAACCAAGCTTCAGTAATGTACACATCATAGTTCCATGCTTACTTTATCTCCCTTACCTATAAGTCTCCTAGCATTAAATATACAACTATCTGACCCATCATACCAATTTTGCCTTTTAACACTTTTCCTGACATCTACCTTCTGGTCCAATCCCTCTCTTGCTGATCTGGTGCTCTGGCTCCCAACCCCCCTGCAAAACTAGTTTAAACTCTCCCAAGTAGCATTAACAAACCTCCCGGCCAAGATATTGGTTCCTCCCCCCCCCCCCCCCCAATTTAGGTGCAACCTGTCCCTCTTGTACAGGTCACCCCTTCCCCAGAAAAGGTTCCAATGATCCAACAAATTGAAACCCTGTCCCTTGTACCATCTCCTTAGCCACATATTCATCTGTGTTATTTGATGCATATACACTGACTTGGTTTCCGTACCGTGGAGGGAATGTGATGATGATTCTTTAAAGAAATTCTGAGGATGGTAGGTTTGCATGACGAGCAGAGGCCAAGTAGAAAAGGCCTGTTATGCCCTATAGATGGACAGATCTCACTGAACCTTACAAAATGCACACCAGAATGGAAAAAGTGGATACAAGGAAGATGTTTCCTCAGCTCAGTGTCTGGAACCACGCAACATAGTCAGAATAAGGCACTAGCAATTCAGAAAAGAGGAGATATTTCTTCATATGAAGGATGGTGAATGTTTGAAGGGCTGTGGAACTCAGTCAGGGCTCATGGGATGGTGCAGGAACAAGGTGCTAAAGATGAAGATCAGCCATGAACTTGATGAACAACCCATCTTTTCTTACTGAAAGATATTTCTGTGAAATTCACAATTCCACATTCGTATTTGTGGATTATGAAGGTTGTCAAAGGAAACAGCAGGAGATAGACCATTTGGGTATGTGGACAAAGAAATGGCAGATAGAGTTTAATCTGCTGCAGTTTGGAAGGTCACATGTAAGTACACAGTACTTGAAACCTGAAAACCTGTGCCAACCAACTGACCGGAGTATTCAAGGAGCTTTTGGAGCACTGATGTACAGAGGGATCCCGGTACCCAAATCCATCGCTTACTGAAAGTGTTAACAGTAGTTAGGATGGTATGACAGACTTGCATTTATTAGTCAGGATGTTGAGTATAAAAGTTGTAAGTCACAATACAGCATATAAAAATTTGGTTAGACCTTATCTGGTGCATCGTGTGCAGTTTTGGTCACTGCATTACAGGAAGGTGTGGAGGTTTTGAAGAGATTCAGCAGGATGGTCCCTGGATTTGAGAGTATTAGTTATAAGGAGAGGTTGGACTCATGTGGCAGCAGAACTCTCAATCGATATGATTAAATATTCTTGTTTCAGCCTGATACAGCTAAAAAACACAACTGGTTCCAAGGTCAGTACAGTTAACAAAGATGTCTTAATGTGATTAAATGAACTATCATTACTTAAAACTGACAGAAACAAAACCAATTGTCAACGTGCAAACACGAGGAAGTCTGCAGATGCTGGAAATTCAAACAACAACACACACAAAATGCTGGTGGAACACAGCAGGCCAGACAGCATCTATAGGGAGAAGCGCTGTCAAATTGGGACCCTAATTGTCAATGTACTCTTTGCCGGATTCCACATAAGAAACTTGGCTGCAGGTCAGGGATACAAGTGTGTTTAAGGAAACGGGTTTTTTAAACTCCCAATGCCAACTATCTGGCTGGCAAACGTGCAGTCTGTGATTAATAAAATCGATGATCTCAAAGCTAGGGTGCTGAATGAGAGGGACATTAGGAACGCATGTGTCCTTTTTCTCCACAGAATTCTTGTTAACCCCTTCCATACTGGATGCAACAATTCAGATTGACGAGTTTACTATACACTGTCAGGATAGATCTATACAAGTCTCTCAAAAGCAGAGGTGGAGGAGTATGCCTCATGATCAACTCCTCTTGGTGCACGAATATATCAGTGCTGTCCCAATTCTGCTCACCAGACCTGGAATATCTAGCAGTTAAGTGCCATCCATTTTATCTACAATGGGGGATTTCTGGGATCATTTTGATAGCAGTATACATTCCACCTTAGGCCAATGTTTGCTGATGACACTAAACTGAGTGGAAAAGCAGATTGTACAGAGGATGTGGAGGGTTTGCAGAGGGATATAGGTAGGTTAAGTGAGTGGGCTAAGGTCTGGCAGATAGAATACAACATTGGTAAATACGAGATCATCCACTTTGGAAGGAATAATAGAAGAGCAGATTATTATTTAAATAGTGAAAGATTGCAGCATGCTGTTGTGCAGAGGGACTTGGGTGGGCTTGTGCATGAATCGCAAGCAGTTGGCTTGCAGGTCAACAGGTTATTAAGAAGGCAAACAGAATGTTGGTCTTCATTTCTAGACGGATTGAATTCAAGAGCAGAGAGGTCATGTTGCAACTGTACAGGGTACTGGTGAGACCGCACCTGGAGTACTGTGTGCAGTTCTGGTCTTCATACTTGAGGAAGGATATACTGGCTTTGGAGGCAGTGCAGAGGAGGTTCACCATGTTGATTCCAGAGATGAAGGAGGTAACCTATGAGGAGAAATCGATGTAGAGGCGGAAGGATGGGTGAGTAAGTTTGCGGATGACACAAAGATTGGAGGAGTTGTGGATGGAGCTGCAGGTTGTCAAAGGTTACAAGAGGATATAGACAGGCTGCAGAGTTGGGCAGAAAAATGACAGATGGAGTTCAATCTGGATAAGTGTGAGGTGATGCATTTTGGAAGGACAAACCAGAAGACTGAGTACAGGATTAATGGTCAGTTACTTAAAGAGTGTGGATGAACAAGGGGACCTTGGGGTTCAAATCCATACATCCCTCAAGGTCGCTGCGCAGGTTGATAGGGTAGTTAAGAAGGCCTATGGGATGCCAGGCTTCATAAACAGGGGGATTGAGTTCAAGAGTAGAGAGGTCATGTTGCAACTCTACAAATCTCTGGTGCAACCGCACTTAGAGTATTGTGTTCAATTCTGGTCACCTCATTATAGGAAGGATGTGGAAGCTATGGAGAGGGTGCAGAGGAGATTTACCAGGCTGTTGCCTGGTTTGGAGATCAAGTCATATGAAGCAAGGTTAGCAGAGCTGGTTGGATAATAGCAAACACCAGAGGGCGTATGTACAAAATTAAGGGAGGGAAGTTTAGGGGAGACATCAGGGGTAAGTTTTTTTTACACAGAGGGTTGTGAGTGCCTGGAATGACTTGCCAGGGATGGTGGTGGAGGCTAAAACATTAGGGGTATTTAAGAGCCTGTTGGACAGGCACATGGATGAAAGAAAAATAGAGGGTTATGGGGTAGTGTGGGTTTGGTACTTTTTTTAAGGATTATATGGGTCGGCACAACTTGGAGGGCTAAGGGCCTGCACTGTGCTGTAATGTTCTATGGTTCTATGTATTGCATTGAACTGCTGCTGCTAAGTTAACAAATTTCCAGTGAGAATAAACCCAATTCTGATTCTGGACAAATGGTTTGGTTTCTCTGGAGAATCTGAGGCTGTGGGGAGGGGAGACTTGATCGAAGTTTATAAAATAATGAGAGCCATCGATGAAGTAGATCGTCAGTCTTTTGCCCAGGGTAGAAATGACACATACTAGAAGACATTGCTTTAAGGTGAGAAGGGAGAAGTTTCAAACAGATGTGCACAGCAGGATTTTTTTTTAAAGATAAAGAAGAAGAATAGCCCTTAACTCAGCAGAGAAGTTATTGGGGCACCGTCTTTTGACAGTGTTTCCATAACAAGCTACTTTTGTTTTTATGAGGCTGAGTGGTTAGCTCAACGCTCAACCAGACTTGGATTTGAACTCGGGAGCCTTCGCTCTGGAGTCCAGCTCTGATATTATTGCACCACCAAGCGGGACAAAAGATAAAGTAAACATGGGTAATATGGACAACAACACACACAAAATACTGGTGGAACACAGCAGGCCAGGCAGCATCTATAGTGAGAAGCGCTGTCGACGTTTTGGGCCGAGACCCTTCATCAGGACTAACCGAAAGATAGTAAGAGATTTGAAGGTAGTGGGGGGAGGGGGAAATGCAAAATGATAGGAGAAGACCGGAGGGGGTGGGATGAAGCTAAGAGCTGGAAAGGTGATTGGTGAAAGTGATACCGAGCTGGAGAAGGGAAAGGATCATGGGACGGGAGGCCTCGGGACTAGACTTACTGTCAGGAGAAGTGGTGAAAGCAGATATGAGAGCAACATTTAAGACATGGTCAAACAAGCAGGGAATGGAGGGATACAACATCTTTTGAATCAGAGGTGAGAATTTGTCTGAGCACTGTGCATTGCTTCTACTGTTTGAGAACTATCCTATCTTCATAACCTCAATCAGAAAATGCTGGCAACACTCAGCAAATCAGGCAGCAACTATGGAGAAACAAATAAGCAGCTCCTGGCCTGTGAGTGTTGCCAGAATTTTCTTCATTACTTTCCACTTTACAGGATCTGAAGCTTTTTATTCATCTCCAGAAGCCTGTTCTGCACTGACTTGGTCTTCACATCTGGGACTGGATTCAATGTTGTGACTAGTCTGGTTTATTGCTTTGGCTACAAGGGCATTGTAACGCAGAAATTGAACTCATTTTGTCATACTGTGGCGACCCACTTCCTAGCGCACTCGAACCGGCTCACAAATAACCAGCACGCCGGCATAAAGGCCAGTCCCAAAAGGGCGCCAGGTCTGCTTCACCAACAAAGGGAAAAGCCTGCGGGGGATTGTGAGTACGTGCCCCTTACAGCATCCGCGCCCGGGGAGGACGGGATGAGGGAGGCTTTAAAGCAAAGCTGTGAAGTTCGAATAAAATCTTCTTTAACTGCAGTTTACCGACTCCGTGTCGTTATTTTAGCGCTGCGTGTAGCACACCGCTACAATTGGTGACCCCGACGGTCCAAACGATATTTGGACCGGAGATGAACGACGCCGCATCTGTTCATGCGGTTTCATTGAAACTGCCAAGCTTCTGGACACTGCGACCTCACCTATGGTTCCAGCAAGCAGAAGCCCAATTCCACATTCGGCAGATAACCTCAGAGGACACACGTTACTATTACGTGGTGAGCTCCCTCGACCAGGAGACAGCCGCCCAGGTTGAGGAGTTCATATAGTCGCCCCCGGAGGATGGCAAATACACGGACTTCAAAGCCCTACTCATAAGGTCTTTCGGACTCTCACGGAGCGAGCGAGCTGCCTGCTTACTGCACCTGGATGGTTTGGGGGACAGACCTCCATCGGCTTTAATGAATGAGATGTTGTCTCTGGCCAGCGGACACAAGCCCTGCCTCATGTTTGAGCAGGCATTCCTGGAGCAGCTGCCTGAGGATATACACCTGTTGCTGTCCGACGCGGATTTCAGCGACCCCCGGAAGGTGGCAGCCCGGGCGGACTTGCTGTGGAACGCCAAGAAGGTGAGTGGGGTGTCCGTTGCACAGATCACCAGGCCACGCTCCCAGCAGCAAACCAGACCAGGCCCGGCCGCAGAGCCCGCTAACCCCAGAGGCAGTGGTGAGGAGACCAACGAACAATGGTGCTTCTACCACCAGCGGTGGGGCGCAGAAGCCCGCCGCTGTCGCCCACCCTGCAAGTTCCCGGGAAACACCAGGGCCAGCCGCCGCTGATGGCTACGGCGGCTGGCCATCGGGATAGCCTCCTGTATGTGTGGGACAAGAGGTCAGGACGCCGTTTTTTGGTCGACACCGGTCGAGATTAGCGTCTTACCTTCGACGAGTTACGACACCCGCAGCAGGGCACCGGGTCCCCCCCGAGGGCCGTGAACGGCAGCACAGTAAGGACCTACGGCACCCGTACGGTGCAGCTACAGTTCGGCTCCAGCCGGTTCACGTGGGACTTCACACTGGCCGCCGTAGCCCAACCGCTTCTGGGTGCGGATTTTTTGCAGGCTTACAGCCTGCTGGTTGACCTGCCGAGGCAGAGACTGGTCCACGCTGAGACTTTTCAGACGTTCTCCCTGGGTGTAGCCCAGTTGCCAGCCCCTCACCTTGAGTCCATCACGCTGTCCGACAACGACTTCACCAGGGTCCTGGCGGATTTCCCATCGGTTCTGGCACCGCAGTTCACGGCAGCCATGCCCCGACACGGCGTACAGAACCACATCCCGACCCAGGGACCACCCCTCCACGCCCGTGCTCGAAGGCTTCCCCCGGACAAGCTCCGACTGGCGAAGGAGGAGTTCAAGAGGATGGAGGAATTGGGGATCATATGGCGGTCCGACAGCCCATGGGCCTCCCCCCTGCACATGGTGCCCAAAGTGACAGGGGGCTGGAGACCATGCGGTGACTACCGCAGGCTGAACGAGGCTACAATACCGGACCGCTACCCTGTGCCGCACATTCAGGATTTTGTAGCAAACCTGCACGGCGCACGGATCTTCTCCAAGGTAGACCTCATCTGGGGATACCATCAAATCCCGATGCATCCGGACGATGTCCCCAAAACGGCTCTCATCACCCCGTTCGGCCTTTTCGAGTTCCTCCGCATGCCATTCGACCTGAAGAATGCCGCACAGACGTTCCAGCGGTTAATGGACGCGGTGGGACGCGACCTGGACTTCGCATTCATCTATTTGGATGACATCCTCATAGCCAGCAGCAGTCGTCAGGAGCATCTGTCCCACCTCTGTCAACTCTACGCCCGACTGAGGGAGTACGGTCTAACAATCAACCCGGCCAAATGCCAGTTCGGGCTCGACACCATCGACTTCCTGGGTCACAGGATTACTAAAGACGGGGCAACCCTTCTGCCCGCCAAGGTAGACGCGGTCCGCCATTTCCCCCGACCCACCACACTCAAAGGCCTTCAGGAATTCGTAGGTATGGTCAAATTCTACCACCACTTCCTCCCTTCAGCTGCCCGAATCATGCGCCCCCTGTTCGCCCTGCTGTCAGGTCCGGGCAAGGACATTACCTGGGACGAGGAGTCCGCCGCCGCTTTCATTAAAACGAAGGAAGCCTTGGCGAACGCCGCGATGCTAGTGCACCCCAGAATGGACGTCCCTACCGCCCTCACAGTGGACGCATCTAACACGGCAGTCGGTGGGGTACTGGAGTAACTCATCGCGGGTCGCTGGCAACCCCTGGCGCTTTTCAACAAACACCTGCGGCCACCCGAGCTCAAATACAGTGCTTTCGACCGGGAACTGTTGGCGCTATACCTGGCAATCCGACATTTCAGGTACTTCTTAGAAGGTAGGCCCTTCACCGCGTTCACGGACCACAAGCCGCTTACCTTTATGTTCACGAAGGTGTCCGATCCCTGGTCGTCCCGCCAGCAGCGCCATCTGTCCTAAATCTCTGAATACACAACGGATGTCCGGCACGTCTCGGGTAAGGACAATGTCGTGGCGGATGTGCTCTCTCGCCCTTAGATTCATGCCCTTTCCCAAGGGGTAGACTTTGAGGCGCTGGCAGACGAGGAGATCCCGAGTTACAGGACCGCAGTCTCCGGTTTGCAGCTCCAGGACCTCCCCGTAGGCCCAGGTGAGAGGACCCTACTCTGTGATGTCGCCACCGGCCAGCCCCGTCCCGTCGTCCCGGCACCTTGGCGGCGACACGTTTTCGACTCCATTCATAACTTAGCGCACCCCTCCATCAGGACAACCGTCCGGATGGTCTCCAGCAGGTTCGTTTGGCACAGACTCCGCAAGCAGGTCAGTGAATGGGCCAGAACGTGCATGCACTGCCAGACGGCCAAGGTGCAGCGGCACACCAAAGCTCTGCCGCAGCAGTTCCATCCCACCCACTGGCATTTCGACCACATTCATGTGGATATCGTGGGCCCCCTGCCAGTGTCGCGTGGAGCGAGGCACCTCCTGACTATTGTGGACCGGTCCACAAGATGGCCAGAGGTGATCCCGCTCACCGACACCACCTCCGAATCTTGCGCCCGGGCACTGATCGCCACCTGGGTGTCCCGCTTTGGTGTACCGGCCCACATTACCTCCGACAGAGGCGCCCAGTTCACCTCCAGCCTGTGGTCAGCTATGGCCAGCCTTTTGGGGACACAGCTGCACCACACAACTGCTTACCACCCACAGTCGAACGGCCTGGTGGAGCGTTTCCACCGTCACCTAAAGTCGGCTCTCATGGCCCGCCTGAGAGGAGCTAACTGGGTGGACGAGCTTCCCTGGGTCCTACTCGGCATCCACACGGCGCCCAAAGACGATCTGCACGCCTCGTCGGCCGAGTTGGTGTACGGCGCACTCCTGGTCGCCCCCGGGGAGTTCATACCAGCCCCAAGGGGGCAAGAGGAAGAATCCGCAGCAGTCCTGGGCAGACTACGCGAGAGGCTCGGTGACCTGGCCCCCATACCCACTTCGCAGCATGGGCAGAACCCGACCTGCATACCCAAAGACCTGCAGAACTGTAAGTTTGTGTTTGTACGAAGGGGCTGGCATCGGCCACCGCTGCAACGGCCCTACGAGGGGCCGTTTACGGTGCTCAGGAACAACGGGTCCACGTTCGTGCTGGACGTTGGGGGGAGAGAGGAGGTTTTCACGGTGGACCGACTCAAACCGGCCCATGTGGACTTAGCGCAACCGGTCGAGTTTCCGGCACCGCGGCGCAGAGGCCAACCTCCCAAACAGGGTCTGGCCCAGACTGTGGATATTGGGGGGTGTATCGCCGGTTCTGGGGGGGGGGGGGGGGGGGAGGGTTATGTGGCGACCCCCTTCCTAGCGCACTTGAACCGGCTCACAAATAGCCAGCGCGCCGGCACAAAGGCCAGTCCCAAAAGGGCGCCAGGTCTGCTTCACCAACAAAGGGAAAAGCCTGCGCGGGATTGTGAGTACGTGCCCCCTACAGCATCCGCGCCCGGGGAGGGCGGGATGAGGGAGGCTTTAAAGCAAGGCTGTGAATAAAATCTTCTTTAATTGCAGTTTACCGACTCCGTGTCGTTATTTTAGCGCTGCGTGTAGCACACCGCTACAATACCATGTTTTCACAAGTCCAATACACTACAGACAACAACGTTATGAAACAGTATCATCACAACCCACATATATTCATTGATGAACCATTATCCTTGACAGAGTGTCAGCTGGTGACAAGGAGGCATAAGGAAGCTGCAGAAAGGGAGGGTAATGTAGCAGGATCCTCTTTTGAGTCAGTATGGGTGGAAGTCAGGAACAGGAAGGGAGCAGTTACTCTATTGGGAGGCAGATTTTGGAAAGGTGCAAAAATAACAGGGTTGTTATCATGGATGACTTTAACTTCCCTAATATTGGTTGGCACTTGATTAGTTCCAAGGGTTTAGATGGGGCAGAATTTGTTAAGTGTGTCCAGGATGGATCCCTGTCAGGCCGACTAGGGGGAATGCCATACTAGATCTAGTATTAGGTAACGAACCGGGTCAGGTCACAGATCTCTCAGTGGGTGAGCATCTGGGGGACAGTGATCACCGCTCCCTGACCTTTAGTATTATCAGGGAAAAGGATAGAGTCAGAGAGGACAGGAAAATTTTTAATTGGGGAAGGGCAAATTATGAGGCTATAAGGCTAGAACTTGTGGGTGTGAATTGGGATGATGTTTTTGCAGGGAAATGTACTGTGGACATGTGGTCGATGTTTCGGGATATCTTGCAGGATGTTAGGGATAAATTTGTCCCGCTGAGGAAGATAAAGGATGGGAGGGTGAAGGAACCATGGGTGACAAGTGAAGTGGAAAATCTAGTCAGGTGGAAGAAGGCAGCATACATGAGGTTTATACAAGGATCAGATGGGTCTATTGAGGAATATAGGGTAGCAAGAAAGGAGCTTAAGAAGGGGCTGAGAAGAGCAAGAAGGGGGCATGAGAAGGCCTTGGTGAGTAGGGTAAAGGAAAACCCCAAGGCATTCTTCAATTATGTAAAGAACAAAAGGATGACAGGAGTGAAGGTAGGACCGATTCGAGATAAAAGTGGGAAGATGTGCCTGGAGGCTGTGGAAGTGAGCGAGGTCCTCAATGAATACTTCTCTTTGGTATTCACCACTGAGAGGGAACTTGATGATGGTGAGGACAATATGAGTGAGGTTGATGTTTTGAGCATGTTGATATTAAGGGAGAGGAGGTGTTGGAGTTGTGAAAATACATTAGGATGGATAAGTCCCCAGGGCCTGACGGAATATTCCCCAGGCTGCTCCACGAGGCAAGGGAAGAGATTGCTGAACCTCTGGCTAGGATCTTTATGTCCTCGTTGTCCACGGGAATGGTACCGGAGGATTGGAAGGAGGCGAATGTTGTCCCCTTGTTCAAAAAAGGTAGTAGGGATAGTCCAGGTAATTATAGACCAATAAGCCTTACATCTGTGGTGGGAAAGCTGTTGGAAAAGATTCTTAGAGATAGGATCTATGGGCATTTAGAGAATCATGGTCTGATCAGGGACAGTCAGCATGGCTTTGTGAAGGGCAGATCATGCCTAACAAGCCTGACAGAGTTCTTAGAGGAGGTGACCAGGCATATAGATGAGGGTAGTGCAGTGGATGTGATCTACATGGATTTTAGTAAGGCATTTGACAAGATTCCACACGGTAGGCTTATTCAGAAAGTCAGAAGGCATGGGATCCAGGGAAGTTTGGCAAGGTGGATTCAGAATTGGCTTGCCTGCAGAAGGCAGAGGGTCATGGTGGAGGGAGTACATTCAGATTGGAGGGTTGTGACTAGTGATGTCCCACTAGGATCTGTTCTGGGACCTCTACTTTTTGTGATTTTTATTAACGACCTAGATGTGGGGGTAGAAGGGTGGGTTGGCAAGTTTGCAGACGGCACAAAGGTTGGTGGTATTGTAGATAGTGTTGAGGATTGTTGAAGATTGCAGAGAGACATTGATAGGATGCAGAAGTGGGCTGAGAAGTGGCAGATGGAGTTCAACCCGGAGAAGTGTGAGGTGGTACACTTTGGAAGGACAAACTCCAAGGCAGAGTACAAAGTAAATGGCAGGATACTTGGTAGTGTGGAGGAGCAGAGAGATCTGGGGGTACATGTCCACAGATCCCTGAAAGTTGCCTCACAGGTAGATAGGGTAGTTAAGAAAGCTTATGGGGTGTTAGCTTTCATAAGTAGAAGGATAGAGGTTAAGAGATGCGATGTAATGATGCAGCTCTATAAAACTCTAGTTAGGCCACACTTGGAGTACTGTGTCCAGTTCTGGTCGCCTCACTATAGGAAGGCTGTGGAAGCATTGGAAAGGGTACAGAGGAGATTTACCAGGATGCTTCCTGGTTTAGAGAGTATGGATTATGATCAGAGATTAAGGGAGCTAGGGCTTTACTCTTTGGAGAGGAGAAGGATGAGAGGAGACTTGATAAAGGTGTACAAGATATTAAGACAAATAGACAGAGTGGACAACCAGCGCCTCTTCCCCAGGGCACCACTGCTCAGTACAAGAGGACATGGCTTTAAGGTAAGGGGAGGGAAGTTCAAGGGGGATATTAGAGGAAGGTTTTTCACTCAGAGAGTGGTTGGTGCGTGGAATGCACTGCCTGAGTCAGTGGTGGAGGCAGATACACTAGTGAACTTTAAGAGACTACTGGACAGGTATATGGAGGAATTTAAGGTGGGGGGTTTATATGGGAGGCAGGGTTTGAGGGCCAGCACAACATTGTGGGCCGAAGGGCCTGTAATGTGCTGTACTATTCTATGTTCTATGAATGAGACAGATAGGCTGGTTGAGTGGCATTGCAACAGCAACCTTGCACTCAACATCAGCAAGACCAAGGAAATGACTGTGAATTTCAGGAAGGGGATTTGGGAGAGCACACACCAGTCCTCATTAAGGGGTCAGCGCTTTAAGTTCCTGGGTGTCAACATCTCAGAGGATATAATACATTGATGCAATTACAAAGAAGGCATGCCAGTGGCTAGATGTCATTAGAAGTTTGAAGAGGTTTGGTATGTCTTTGAAGTCTTTAGCATATTTTTACAAATCTACTACGGAGAGCATCACTGCCTGGTATGAGGGCTCCAATGCACAAGATCGAAAAAGCCCGCAACCAGCTGTAAACTCAATCAACTCCATCATGGACACTAGCCTTCCCACCACTCAGGACATCTTCAAAAGGTAATACCTCTAAAAGGCAGCATTCATCATTAAGGACCCTTAAAACAACAAATTTCATAACAAAGAAACATGGAAAACCTACAACACAATACAGGTCCTTTGGCCACAAAGTTGTGCCGAACATGTCCCTACCTTAGAAATTACTAGGCTTACTTACAGCACTCTATTTTACCAAGCTCCATGTACCTATCCAAAAGTCTCTTAAAAGACCCTATCATATCCGCCTCCACCACCGTTGCTGGCAGCCCATTCCACGCACTTGCCACTCTCTGAATAAAAATCTTACTCTTGACATCTCCTCTGTACCTACTCCCCAGCACCTTAAATCTTGTCCTCTTGTGGCAACCATTTCAGCTTCAGGAAAAAGCCTCTGACTATCCACACGATCAATACCTATTACCTTATACACCTCTAACAGGTCACGCTCCAAGGAGAAAAGGCCAAATTCACTCAACCTATTCTCATAAGGCATGCTCCCCAATCCAGGCAACACCCTTGTAAATCTCCTCTGCACCCTTTCTATGGCTTCCGCATCCTTCCTGTAGTGAGCACATCCTTCCTGTCGTACAGACCAGTCAGTGCTGAGAGGCAGGATTTATGAACATTTGGAGAGGTGTAATATGATTGGGAATAGTCAGCATGGCTTTGTCAAGGTCAGGTCGTGCCTTACGAGCCTGATTGAATTTTTTGAGGATGTGACTAAACACAGTGATAAAGGAAGAGCAGTAGGTGTAGTGTATATGAATTACAGCAAGGAATTTGCTAAGGTACCCCATGCAAGGCTTATTGAGAAAGTAAGGGAGGCATGAGATCCAAGGGGACATTGCTTTTTGAATCCAGAAGTGGCTTGTCCACAGAAGGCAAAGAGTGGTTGTAGACGGGTCATATTCTGCATGGAGGTTCGGTCACCAGTGGAGTGCCTCGGGGATCTGTTCTGGGATCCTTACTCTTTGTGATTTTTAATAAGTGACCTGAATGAGGAAGTGGAGGGATGGGTTAGTAAGTTTGCTGATGACACAAAGGTTGGAGGTGTTGTGCATAGTGTGCAGGGCTGTCAGAGGTTACAGAGGTACACTGATAAGATGCAAAACTGGATTGAGAAGTGGCAGATGGAGTTCAACCGAGGTAAGTGTGAAGTGGTTCATTTTGGTAGCTCAAATATGATGGCAAAATACAGTATTAATGGTAAGACTCTTGGCAGTGTGGAGGATCAGAGGCATCTTGGGGTCCGAGTGCTTAAGATGCTCAAAGCAACTGCGCAGGTTGACTCTGTGGTTAAGGATTACGGCGTATTGGCCTTCATCAATCGTGGAATTGAATTTAGGAGCCGAGGGGTAATGTTGCATCTATATAGGACCCTGGTCAGACCCCACTTGGGAGTACAGTGCTCATTTCTGGTCACCTCACTACAGGAAAGATGTGGAAACTATAGAAATGGTGCAGAGGAGATTTACAAGGATGTTGCCCAGATTGGGGAGCATGCGTTATGAGAATAGTGAACTCGACCTTTTCTCCTTGGAGCGTGACCTGATAGAGTTGTATAACATGATGAGAGGCATTGATCGTGTGGATAGTCAGAGGCTTCTTCCCAGGGCTGAAATGGTTGCCACAAGAGGACACAGGTTTAAGGTGCTGGGGAGCAGATTCAGAAGAAATGTCAGGGGTAAGCTTTTTACTCAGAGAGTGGTGAGTGCGTGGAATGGGCTGCTGGCAACGGTGGTGGAGGCGGATATGATAGGGTCTTTAACGAGACTTTTGGATAGGTACATGGAGCTTAGAAAAATAGAGGGCTATAGGTAAGCCTAGTCATTTCTAAGGTAGGGACATGTTCGGCACAACTGTGTGGGCTGAAGGACCTGTATTGTGCTGTAGGGCTTCTATGTTTCTATGAGGCGACCAGAACTGAGCACAGTACTCCAAGTGGGGTCTGACCAGTGTCCTAGATAGCTGCAACATTACCTCTCAGCTCCTGAATTCAATTCCACGTTTGATGAAGGCCAAATCACTGTACGGCTTCTTAACCAGAATCAACCTGCGCAGCTGCTTTGAGCGTCCTACGGACTCAGACCCCAAGATCTTTCTGATCCTCCAACACTGCCAAGAGTCTTACCATTAATACTATATTCTGTCATTATATTTGACTTACCAAAATGAACCACTTCACACTTATCTGGGTTGAACTCTATCTGCCACTTCACAGCTCAGTTTTGCATCCTATCAATGTCCTGCTGTAACCTCTGACAGCCCTCCACACTATGCACAACACCTCCAGCCTTTGTTCATCAGCAAACTTACTAACCCATCCCTCCACTTCCTCATCCAGGTCATTTATAAACATCACAAAGAGAAAGGGTCCCAGAACAGATCACTGAGGCACACCACTGGTGACCAACCTCCATGCAGAACACTACCTGTCTACAACCACTCTTTGCCTTCTGTGGGCAAGCCACTTCTGGATCCACAAAGCAAAGCCCCCTTGGATCCCATGCCTCCTTACTTTCTCAATAAGCCTTGCATGAGGTACCTTATCAAATGCCTTGCTGAAATCCATATACACAACATCTATGGCTCTTCCTTCATCAATGTGCTGATCGTATGTCAGGTGATAAAATCCTGAATCTGATATATCTGAGGTAGGAGTATACTGAGTGAACCATAGCATGTCAGAAGTGACCATCCTTTCCATAATGGCCACATAATCCATTTGGGCACTGATGCACTTGGGAACGATGTCTCTGTCACCATACACTTACAGCCCCAGTTGAACACAACACACACCAAAGGTCAAAACATACAGTCTTTAATTACATTCCTAATCACAACAGACAATAGGCCAGCTCAGTAAACAACACGGTTGCATCATAAACCCCCCAACTGTACAGTGTGAGAACCTTCAACATAACCCCCTCCCCAACTGTACAGTGTGAGAACCTTCATCATAAACCCCCCAACTGTACAGTGTGAGAACCGTCATCATAAACCCCCAACAGTAGTGTGAGAACCTTCATCATAACCCCCCCAACAGTAGTGTGAGAACCTTCATCATAAACCCCTCCCCAACAGTAGTGTGAGAACCTTCATCATAACCCCCTCCCCAACAGTACAATGTGAGAACCTTCATCATAAACCCCCAACTGTACAGTGTGAGAACCTTCATCATAAACCCCCCAACTGTACAGTGTGAGAACCTTCATCATAACCCCCTCCCCAACTGTACAGTGTGAGAACCTTCATCATAACCCCCTCCCCAACTGTACAGTGTGAGAACCTTCATCATAAACCCCCAACAGTAGTGTGAGAACCTTCATCATAACCCCCTCCCCAACAGTAGTGTGAGAACCTTCATCATAACCTCCTCCCCAACTGTACAGTGTGAGAATCTTCATCATAAACCCCCCAACTGTGCAGTGTGAGAACCTTCATCATAAACCCCTCCCCAACTGTACAGTGTGAGAACCTTCATCATAAACCCCCCCAACTGTACAGTGTGAGAACCTTCATCATAAACCCCCCAACAGTATAGTGTGAGAACCTTCATCATAACCTCCTCCCCAACTGTACAGTGTGAGAACCTTCATCATAAACCCCCCCAACTGTACAGTGTGAGAACCTTCATCATAACCCCCTCCCCAACTTAGTGAGAACCTTCATCATAAACCCCCCCAACTGTACAGTGTGAGAACCTTCATCATAACCTCCTCCCCAACAGTATAGTGTGAGAACCTTCATCATAAACCACCCAACAGTAGTGTGAGAACCTTCATCATAAACCCATCCCCAACAGTATAGTGTGAGAACCTTCATCATAAACCACCCAACAGTAGTGTGAGGACCTTCATCATAACCTCCTCCCCAACAGTATAGTGTGAGAACCTTCATCATAAACCCCCCAACAGTAGTGTGAGAACCTTCATCATAACCTCCTCCCCAACAGTATAGTGTGAGAACCTTCATCATAATCCCCCCAACAGTAGTGTGAGAACCTTCATCATAACCTCCTCCCCAACAGTATAGTGTGAGAACCTTCATCATAATCCCCCCAACTGTACAGTGTGAGAACCTTCATCATAAACCCCCCAACAGTACAGTGTGAGAACCTTCATCATAACCCCCTCCCCAACAGTACAGTGTGAGAACGTTCATCATAACCTCCTCCCCAACAATACAGTGTGAGAAACTTCATCATAACCTCCTCAACAGTATAGTGTGAGAACCTTCATCATAATCCCCCCCAACAGTACAGTGTGAGAACCTTCATCATAAACCACCCAACAGTAGTGTGAGAACCTTCATCATAAACCCCCCAACTGTACAGTGTGAGAACCTTCATCATAAACCCCTCCCCAACAGTAGTGAGAACCTTCATCATAAACCACTCAACAGTAGTGTGAGAACCTTCATCATAAACCACCCAACAGTAGTGTGAGAACCTTCATCATAACCCCCTCCCCAACAGTATAGTGTGAGAACCTTCATCATAAACCCCCAACAGTACAGTGTGAGAACCTTCATCATAAACCCCCCAACAGTACAGTATGAGAACCTTCATCATAACCTCCTCCCCAACAGTATAGTGTGAGAACCTTCATCATAACCTCCTCCCCAACAGTACAGTGTGAGAACCTTCATCATAACCTCCTCCCCAACAGTACAGTGTGAGAACCTTCATCATAACCTCCTCCCCAACAATACAGTGTGAGAACCTTCATCATAAACCCCTCCCCAACAGTAGTGTGAGAACCTTCATCATAAACCCCTCCCCAACAGTATTGTGAGAACCTTCATCATAACCTCCTCCCCAACAGTAGTGTGAGAACCTTCATCATAAACCCCCCAACAGTAGTGTGAGAACCTTCATCATAAACCACCCAACAGTAGTGTGAGAACCTTCATCATAAACCCCCCAACAGTACAGTGTGAGAACCTTCATCATAAACCCCCCAACAGTAGTGTGAGAACCTTCATCATAACCTCCTCCCCAACAGTATAGTGTGAGAACCTTCATCATAAACCCCCAACAGTACAGTGTGAGAACCTTCATCATAAACCCCCCAACAGTACAGTATGAGAACCTTCATCATAACCTCCTCCCCAACAGTATAGTGTGAGAACCTTCATCATAACCTCCTCCCCAACAGTACAGTGTGAGAACCTTCATCATAACCTCCTCCCCAACAGTACAGTGTGAGAACCTTCATCATAACCTCCTCCCCAACAGTACAGTGTGAGAACCTTCATCATAACCTCCTCCCCAACAATACAGTGTGAGAACCTTCATCATAACCCCCTCCCCAACTTACAGTGTGAGAACCTTCATCATAAACCCCCCCAACTGTACAGTGTGAGAACCTTCATCATAAACCCCCCAACAGTATAGTGTGAGAACCTTCATCATAACCTCCTCCCCAACTGTACAGTGTGAGAACCTTCATCATAAACCCCCCAACAGTACAGTGTGAGAACCTTCATCATAAACCCCCCAACAGTAGTGTGAGAACCTTCATCATAACCTCCTCCCCAACAGTATAGTGTGAGAACCTTCATCATAAACCACCCAACAGTAGTGTGAGAACCTTCATCATAAACCCATCCCCAACAGTATAGTGTGAGAACCTTCATCATAAACCACCCAACAGTAGTGTGAGAACCTTCATCATAACCTCCTCCCCAACAGTATAGTGTGAGAACCTTCATCATAAACCCCCCAACAGTAGTGTGAGAACCTTCATCATAACCTCCTCCCCAACAGTATAGTGTGAGAACCTTCATCATAATCCCCCCAACAGTACAGTGTGAGAACCTTCATCATAACCTCCTCCCCAACAGTATAGTGTGAGAACCTTCATCATAATCCCCCCAACTGTACAGTGTGAGAACCTTCATCATAAACCCCCCAACAGTACAGTGTGAGAACCTTCATCATAACCCCCTCCCCAACAGTACAGTGTGAGAACGTTCATCATAACCTCCTCCCCAACAATACAGTGTAAGAAACTTCATCATAACCTCCTCAACAGTATAGTGTGAGAACCTTCATCATAATCCCCCCCAACAGTACAGTGTGAGAACCTTCATCATAAACCACCCAACAGTAGTGTGAGAACCTTCATCATAAACCCCCCAACTGTACAGTGTGAGAACCTTCATCATAAACCCCTCCCCAACAGTAGTGAGAACCTTCATCATAAACCACTCAACAGTAGTGTGAGAACCTTCATCATAAACCACCCAACAGTAGTGTGAGAACCTTCATCATAACCCCCTCCCCAACAGTATAGTGTGAGAACCTTCATCATAAACCCCCAACAGTACAGTGTGAGAACCTTCATCATAAACCCCCCAACAGTACAGTATGAGAACCTTCATCATAACCTCCTCCCCAACAGTATAGTGTGAGAACCTTCATCATAACCTCCTCCCCAACAGTACAGTGTGAGAACCTTCATCATAACCTCCTCCCCAACAGTACAGTGTGAGAACCTTCATCATAACCTCCTCCCCAACAATACAGTGTGAGAACCTTCATCATAAACCCCTCCCCAACAGTAGTGTGAGAACCTTCATCATAAACCCCTCCCCAACAGTATTGTGAGAACCTTCATCATAACCTCCTCCCCAACAGTAGTGTGAGAACCTTCATCATAAACCCCCCAACAGTAGTGTGAGAACCTTCATCATAAACCCCCCAACAGTAGTGTGAGAACCTTCATCATAAACCCCCCAACAGTACAGTGTGAGAACCTTCATCATAAACCCCCCAACAGTAGTGTGAGAACCTTCATCATAACCTCCTCCCCAACAGTACAGTGTGAGAACCTTCATCATAACCTCCTCCCCAACAATACAGTGTGAGAACCTTCATCATAAACCCCCCAACAGTACAGTGTGAGAACCTTCATCATAAACCCCCCAACAGTACAGTGAGAACCTTCATCATAAACCCCCCAACAGTACAGTGTGAGAACCTTCATCATAAACCCCCCCAACAGTATAGTGTGAGAACCTTCATCATAAACCCCCCAACAGTAGTGAGAGAACCTTCATCATAACCCCCCCAACAGTAGTGTGAGAACCTTCATCATAACCTCCTCCCCAACAGTATAGTGTGAGAACCTTCATCATAATCCCCCCAACAGTACAGTGTGAGAACCTTCATCATAAACCCCCCAACTGTACAGTGTGAGAACCTTCATCATAAACCCCTCCCCAACAGTACAGTGTGAGAACCTTCATCATAAACCCCTCCCCAACAGTAGTGTGAGAACCTTCATCATAAACCACCCAACAGTAGTGTGAGAACCTTCATCATAAACCACCCAACAGTAGTGTGAGAACCTTCATCATAACCCCCTCCCCAACAGTAGTGTGAGAACCTTCATCATAAACCACCCAACAGTAGTGTGAGAACCTTCATCATAAACCACCCAACAGTAGTGTGAGAACCTTCATCATAACCCCCTCCCCAACAGTAGTGTGAGAACCTTCATCATAAACCCCCCAACAGTACAGTGTGAGATCCTTCATCATAACCCCCTCCCCAACAGTAGTGTGAGAACCTTCATCATAACCCCCTCCCCAACAGTACAGTGTGAGAACCTTCATCATAAACCCCCCAACAGTACAGTGTGAGAACCTTCATCATAAACCCCCCAACAGTACAGTGTGAGAACCTTCATCATAACCTCCTCCCCAACAGTAGTGTGAGAACCTTCATCATAAACCACCCAACAGTAGTGTGAGAACCTTCATCATAAACCCCCCAACAGTAGTGTGAGAACCTTCATCATAAACCACCCAACAGTAGTGTGAGAACCTTCATCATAACCCCCTCCCCAACAGTAGTGTGAGAACCTTCATCATAAACCCCTCCCCAACAGTATAGTGTGAGAACCTTCATCATAACCTCCTTCCCAACAGTACAGTGTGAGAACCTTCATCATAACCTCCTCCCCAACAGTACAGTGTGAGAACCTTCATCATAAACCCCCTTCCCAACAATACAGTGTGAGAACCTTCATCATAACCCCCTCCCCAACAGTACAGTGTGAGAACCTTCATCATAACCTCCTCCCCAACAGTAGTGTGAGAACCTTCATCATAACCTCCTCCCCAACAGTATAGTGTGAGAACCTTCATCATAAACCCCCCAACAGTACAGTGTGAGATCCTTCATCATAACCCCCTCCCCAACAGTAGTGTGAGAACCTTCATCATAACCCCCTCCCCAACAGTACAGTGTGAGAACCTTCATCATAACCTCCTCCCCAACAGTAGTGTGAGAACCTTCATCATAACCTCCTCCCCAACAGTAGTGTGAGAACCTTCATCATAACCCCCTCCCCAACTGTACAGTGTGAGAACCTTCATCATAACCCCCTCCCCAACAGTACAATGTGAGAACCTTCATCATAAACCCCCAACTGTACAGTGTGAGAACCTTCATCATAAACCCCCCAACTGTACAGTGTGAGAACCTTCATCATAACCCCCTCCCCAACTGTACAGTGTGAGAACCTTCATCATAACCCCCTCCCCAACTGTACAGTGTGAGAACCTTCATCATAAACCCCCAACAGTAGTGTGAGAACCTTCATCATAACCCCCTCCCCAACAGTAGTGTGAGAACCTTCATCATAACCTCCTCCCCAACTGTACAGTGTGAGAATCTTCATCATAAACCCCCCAACTGTGCAGTGTGAGAACCTTCATCATAAACCCCTCCCCAACTGTACAGTGTGAGAACCTTCATCATAAACCCCCCCAACTGTACAGTGTGAGAACCTTCATCATAAACCCCCCAACAGTATAGTGTGAGAACCTTCATCATAACCTCCTCCCCAACTGTACAGTGTGAGAACCTTCATCATAAACCCCCCCAACTGTACAGTGTGAGAACCTTCATCATAACCCCCTCCCCAACTTAGTGAGAACCTTCATCATAAACCCCCCCAACTGTACAGTGTGAGAACCTTCATCATAACCTCCTCCCCAACAGTATAGTGTGAGAACCTTCATCATAAACCACCCAACAGTAGTGTGAGAACCTTCATCATAAACCCATCCCCAACAGTATAGTGTGAGAACCTTCATCATAAACCACCCAACAGTAGTGTGAGAACCTTCATCATAACCTCCTCCCCAACAGTATAGTGTGAGAACCTTCATCATAAACCCCCCAACAGTAGTGTGAGAACCTTCATCATAACCTCCTCCCCAACAGTATAGTGTGAGAACCTTCATCATAATCCCCCCAACAGTAGTGTGAGAACCTTCATCATAACCTCCTCCCCAACAGTATAGTGTGAGAACCTTCATCATAATCCCCCCAACTGTACAGTGTGAGAACCTTCATCATAAACCCCCCAACAGTACAGTGTGAGAACCTTCATCATAACCCCCTCCCCAACAGTACAGTGTGAGAACGTTCATCATAACCTCCTCCCCAACAATACAGTGTGAGAAACTTCATCATAACCTCCTCAACAGTATAGTGTGAGAACCTTCATCATAATCCCCCCCAACAGTACAGTGTGAGAACCTTCATCATAAACCACCCAACAGTAGTGTGAGAACCTTCATCATAAACCCCCCAACTGTACAGTGTGAGAACCTTCATCATAAACCCCTCCCCAACAGTAGTGAGAACCTTCATCATAAACCACTCAACAGTAGTGTGAGAACCTTCATCATAAACCACCCAACAGTAGTGTGAGAACCTTCATCATAACCCCCTCCCCAACAGTATAGTGTGAGAACCTTCATCATAAACCCCCAACAGTATAGTGTGAGAACCTTCATCATAAACCCCCCAACAGTACAGTATGAGAACCTTCATCATAACCTCCTCCCCAACAGTATAGTGTGAGAACCTTCATCATAACCTCCTCCCCAACAGTACAGTGTGAGAACCTTCATCATAACCTCCTCCCCAACAGTACAGTGTGAGAACCTTCATCATAACCTCCTCCCCAACAATACAGTGTGAGAACCTTCATCATAAACCCCTCCCCAACAGTAGTGTGAGAACCTTCATCATAAACCCCTCCCCAACAGTATTGTGAGAACCTTCATCATAACCTCCTCCCCAACAGTAGTGTGAGAACCTTCATCATAAACCCCCCAACAGTAGTGTGAGAACCTTCATCATAAACCCCCCAACAGTAGTGTGAGAACCTTCATCATAAACCCCCCAACAGTACAGTGTGAGAACCTTCATCATAAACCCCCCAACAGTAGTGTGAGAACCTTCATCATAACCTCCTCCCCAACAGTATAGTGTGAGAACCTTCATCATAAACCCCCAACAGTACAGTGTGAGAACCTTCATCATAAACCCCCCAACAGTACAGTATGAGAACCTTCATCATAACCTCCTCCCCAACAGTATAGTGTGAGAACCTTCATCATAACCTCCTCCCCAACAGTACAGTGTGAGAACCTTCATCATAACCTCCTCCCCAACAGTACAGTGTGAGAACCTTCATCATAACCTCCTCCCCAACAATACAGTGTGAGAACCTTCATCATAACCCCCTCCCCAACTTACAGTGTGAGAACCTTCATCATAAACCCCCCCAACTGTACAGTGTGAGAACCTTCATCATAAACCCCCCAACAGTATAGTGTGAGAACCTTCATCATAACCTCCTCCCCAACTGTACAGTGTGAGAACCTTCATCATAAACCCCCCAACAGTACAGTGTGAGAACCTTCATCATAAACCCCCCAACAGTAGTGTGAGAACCTTCATCATAACCTCCTCCCCAACAGTATAGTGTGAGAACCTTCATCATAAACCACCCAACAGTAGTGTGAGAACCTTCATCATAAACCCATCCCCAACAGTATAGTGTGAGAACCTTCATCATAAACCACCCAACAGTAGTGTGAGAACCTTCATCATAACCTCCTCCCCAACAGTATAGTGTGAGAACCTTCATCATAAACCCCCCAACAGTAGTGTGAGAACCTTCATCATAACCTCCTCCCCAACAGTATAGTGTGAGAACCTTCATCATAATCCCCCCAACAGTACAGTGTGAGAACCTTCATCATAACCTCCTCCCCAACAGTATAGTGTGAGAACCTTCATCATAATCCCCCCAACTGTACAGTGTGAGAACCTTCATCATAAACCCCCCAACAGTACAGTGTGAGAACCTTCATCATAACCCCCTCCCCAACAGTACAGTGTGAGAACGTTCATCATAACCTCCTCCCCAACAATACAGTGTAAGAAACTTCATCATAACCTCCTCAACAGTATAGTGTGAGAACCTTCATCATAATCCCCCCCAACAGTACAGTGTGAGAACCTTCATCATAAACCACCCAACAGTAGTGTGAGAACCTTCATCATAAACCCCCCAACTGTACAGTGTGAGAACCTTCATCATAAACCCCTCCCCAACAGTAGTGAGAACCTTCATCATAAACCACTCAACAGTAGTGTGAGAACCTTCATCATAAACCACCCAACAGTAGTGTGAGAACCTTCATCATAACCCCCTCCCCAACAGTATAGTGTGAGAACCTTCATCATAAACCCCCAACAGTACAGTGTGAGAACCTTCATCATAAACCCCCCAACAGTACAGTATGAGAACCTTCATCATAACCTCCTCCCCAACAGTATAGTGTGAGAACCTTCATCATAACCTCCTCCCCAACAGTACAGTGTGAGAACCTTCATCATAACCTCCTCCCCAACAGTACAGTGTGAGAACCTTCATCATAACCTCCTCCCCAACAATACAGTGTGAGAACCTTCATCATAAACCCCTCCCCAACAGTAGTGTGAGAACCTTCATCATAAACCCCTCCCCAACAGTATTGTGAGAACCTTCATCATAACCTCCTCCCCAACAGTAGTGTGAGAACCTTCATCATAAACCCCCCAACAGTAGTGTGAGAACCTTCATCATAAACCCCCCAACAGTAGTGTGAGAACCTTCATCATAAACCCCCCAACAGTACAGTGTGAGAACCTTCATCATAAACCCCCCAACAGTAGTGTGAGAACCTTCATCATAACCTCCTCCCCAACAGTACAGTGTGAGAACCTTCATCATAACCTCCTCCCCAACAATACAGTGTGAGAACCTTCATCATAAACCCCCCAACAGTACAGTGTGAGAACCTTCATCATAAACCCCCCAACAGTACAGTGAGAACCTTCATCATAAACCCCCCAACAGTACAGTGTGAGAACCTTCATCATAAACCCCCCCAACAGTATAGTGTGAGAACCTTCATCATAAACCCCCCAACAGTAGTGAGAGAACCTTCATCATAACCCCCCCAACAGTAGTGTGAGAACCTTCATCATAACCTCCTCCCCAACAGTATAGTGTGAGAACCTTCATCATAATCCCCCCAACAGTACAGTGTGAGAACCTTCATCATAAACCCCCCAACAGTACAGTGTGAGAACCTTCATCATAAACCCCCCAACAGTACAGTGTGAGAACCTTCATCATAAACCCCCCAACTGTACAGTGTGAGAACCTTCATCATAAACCCCCCAACTGTACAGTGTGAGAACCTTCATCATAAACCCCTCCCCAACAGTACAGTGTGAGAACCTTCATCATAAACCCCTCCCCAACAGTAGTGTGAGAACCTTCATCATAAACCACCCAACAGTAGTGTGAGAACCTTCATCATAAACCACCCAACAGTAGTGTGAGAACCTTCATCATAACCCCCTCCCCAACAGTAGTGTGAGAACCTTCATCATAAACCACCCAACAGTAGTGTGAGAACCTTCATCATAAACCACCCAACAGTAGTGTGAGAACCTTCATCATAACCCCCTCCCCAACAGTAGTGTGAGAACCTTCATCATAAACCCCCCAACAGTACAGTGTGAGATCCTTCATCATAACCCCCTCCCCAACAGTAGTGTGAGAACCTTCATCATAACCCCCTCCCCAACAGTACAGTGTGAGAACCTTCATCATAAACCCCCCAACAGTACAGTGTGAGAACCTTCATCATAAACCCCCCAACAGTACAGTGTGAGAACCTTCATCATAACCTCCTCCCCAACAGTAGTGTGAGAACCTTCATCATAAACCACCCAACAGTAGTGTGAGAACCTTCATCATAAACCCCCCAACAGTAGTGTGAGAACCTTCATCATAAACCACCCAACAGTAGTGTGAGAACCTTCATCATAACCCCCTCCCCAACAGTAGTGTGAGAACCTTCATCATAAACCCCACAACAGTAGTGTGAGAACCTTCATCATAACCTCCTCCCCAACAGTATAGTGTGAGAACCTTCATCATAAACCCCCCAACAGTACAGTGTGAGATCCTTCATCATAACCCCCTCCCCAACAGTAGTGTGAGAACCTTCATCATAACCCCCTCCCCAACAGTACAGTGTGAGAACCTTCATCATAACCTCCTCCCCAACAGTAGTGTGAGAACCTTCATCATAACCTCCTCCCCAACAGTAGTGTGAGAACCTTCATCATAACCCCCTCCCCAACTGTACAGTGTGAGAACCTTCATCATAAACCCCCCAACAGTACAGTGTGAGAACCTTCATCATAAACCCCCCAACAGTACAGTGTGAGAACCTTCATCATAAACCCCTCCAACAGTACAGTGTGAGAACCTTCATCATAAACCCCCCAACAGTACAGTGTGAGAACCTTCATCATAAACCCCCCCAACAGTAGTGTGAGAACCTTCATCATTACCTCCTCCCCAACAGTACAGTGTGAGAACCTTCATCATAAACCCCCCAACAGTAGTGTGAGAACCTTCATCATAAACCCCCCGAACTGTACAGTGTGAGAACCTTCATCATAACCCCCTCCCCAACAGTACAGTGTGAGAACCTTCATCATAACCCCAACAGTACAGTGTGAGAACCTTCATCATAACCCCCTCCCCAACAGTAGTGTGAGAACCTTCATCATAACCCCCTCCCCAACAGTAGTGTGAGAACCTTCATCATAACCTCCTCCCCAACAGTAGTGTGAGAACCTTCATCATAACCTCCTCCCCAACAGTATAGTGTGAGAACCTTCATCATAAACCCCCCAACAGTACAGTGTGAGATCCTTCATCATAACCCCCTCCCCAACAGTAGTGTGAGAACCTTCATCATAACCCCCTCCCCAACAGTACAGTGTGAGAACCTTCATCATAACCTCCTCCCCAACAGTAGTGTGAGAACCTTCATCATAACCTCCTCCCCAACAGTAGTGTGAGAACCTTCATCATAACCCCCTCCCCAACTGTACAGTGTGAGAACCTTCATCATAAACCCCCCAACAGTACAGTGTGAGAACCTTCATCATAAACCCCCCAACAGTACAGTGTGAGAACCTTCATCATAAACCCCCCAACAGTACAGTGTGAGAACCTTCATCATAAACCCCCCAACAGTAGTGTGAGAACCTTCATCATTACCTCCTCCCCAACAGTACAGTGTGAGAACCTTCATCATAAACCCCCCAACAGTAGTGTGAGAACCTTCATCATAAACCCCCCGAACTGTACAGTGTGAGAACCTTCATCATAACCCCCTCCCCAACAGTACAGTGTGAGAACCTTCATCATAACCCCAACAGTACAGTGTGAGAACCTTCATCATAACCTCCTCCCCAACAATACAGTGTGAGAACCTTCATCATAAACCCCCCAACAGTAGTGTGAGAACCTTCATCATAACCCCCTCCCCAACAGTAGTGTGAGAACCTTCATCATAACCCCCTCCCCAACAGTAGTGTGAGAACCTTCATCATAACCTCCTCCCCAACAGTATAGTGTGAGAACCTTCATCATAACCTCCTCTCCAACAGTACAGTGTGAGAACCTTCATCATAACCTCCTCCCCAACAATACAGTGTGAGAACCTTCATCATAAACCCCCCAACAGTACAGTGTGAGAACCTTCATCATAAACCCCCCAACTGTACAGTGTGAGAACCTTCATCATAAACCCCCCAACAGTAGTGTGAGAACCTTCATCATAACCCCCTCCCCAACAGTAGTGTGAGAACCTTCATCATAAACCCCTCCCCAACAGTATTGTGAGAACCTTCATCATAAACCCCTCCCCAACAGTATTGTGAGAACCTTCATCATAACCTCCTCCCCAACAGTAGTGTGAGAACCTTCATCATAAACCCCCCAACAGTAGTGTGAGAACCTTCATCATAAACCCCCCAACAGTAGTGTGAGAACCTTCATCATAAACCCCCCAACAGTACAGTGTGAGAACCTTCATCATAAACCCCCCAACAGTAGTGTGAGAACCTTCATCATAACCTCCTCCCCAACAGTATAGTGTGAGAACCTTCATCATAAACCCCCAACAGTACAGTGTGAGAACCTTCATCATAAACCCCCCAACAGTACAGTGTGAGAACCTTCATCATAAACCCCTCCCCAACAGTAGTGTGAGAACCTTCATCATAAACCCCCCAACAGTACAGTATGAGAACCTTCATCATAACCTCCTCCCCAACAGTATAGTGTGAGAACCTTCATCATAAACCCCCAACAGTACAGTGTGAGAACCTTCATCATAAACCCCCCAACAGTACAGTATGAGAACCTTCATCATAACCTCCTCCCCAACAGTACAGTGTGAGAACCTTCATCATAACCTCCTCCCCAACAGTACAGTGTGAGAACCTTCATCATAACCTCCTCCCCAACAATACACTGTGAGAACCTTCATCATAACCCCCTCCCCAACTTACAGTGTGAGAACCTTCATCATAAACCCCCCCAACTGTACAGTGTGAGAACCTTCATCATAAACCCCCCAACAGTATAGTGTGAGAACCTTCATCATAACCTCCTCCCCAACTGTACAGTGTGAGAACCTTCATCATAAACCCCCCAACAGTACAGTGTGAGAACCTTCATCATAAACCCCCCAACAGTAGTGTGAGAACCTTCATCATAACCTCCTCCCCAACAGTATAGTGTGAGAACCTTCATCATAAACCACCCAACAGTAGTGTGAGAACCTTCATCATAAACCCATCCCCAACAGTATAGTGTGAGAACCTTCATCATAAACCACCCAACAGTAGTGTGAGAACCTTCATCATAACCTCCTCCCCAACAGTATAGTGTGAGAACCTTCATCATAAACCCCCCAACAGTAGTGTGAGAACCTTCATCATAACCTCCTCCCCAACAGTATAGTGTGAGAACCTTCATCATAATCCCCCCAACAGTACAGTGTGAGAACCTTCATCATAACCTCCTCCCCAACAGTATAGTGTGAGAACCTTCATCATAATCCCCCCAACTGTACAGTGTGAGAACCTTCATCATAAACCCCCCAACAGTACAGTGTGAGAACCTTCATCATAACCCCCTCCCCAACAGTACAGTGTGAGAACGTTCATCATAACCTCCTCCCCAACAATACAGTGTGAGAAACTTCATCATAACCTCCTCAACAGTATAGTGTGAGAACCTTCATCATAATCCCCCCCAACAGTACAGTGTGAGAACCTTCATCATAAACCACCCAACAGTAGTGTGAGAACCTTCATCATAAACCCCTCCCCAACAGTAGTGAGAACCTTCATCATAAACCCCTCCCCAACAGTAGTGAGAACCTTCATCATAACCCCCTCCCCAACAGTAGTGAGAACCTTCATCATAAACCACCCAACAGTAGTGTGAGAACCTTCATCATAAACCACCCAACAGTAGTGTGAGAACCTTCATCATAAACCCCTCCCCAACTGTACAGTGTGAGAACCTTCATCATAAACCCCTCCCCAACAGTAGTGAGAACCTTCATCATAAACCACTCAACAGTAGTGTGAGAACCTTCATCATAAACCACCCAACAGTAGTGTGAGAACCTTCATCATAACCCCCTCCCCAACAGTATAGTGTGAGAACCTTCATCATAAACCCCCAACAGTACAGTGTGAGAACCTTCATCATAAACCCCCCAACAGTACAGTATGAGAACCTTCATCATAACCTCCTCCCCAACAGTATAGTGTGAGAACCTTCATCATAACCTCCTCCCCAACAGTACAGTGTGAGAACCTTCATCATAACCTCCTCCCCAACAGTACAGTGTGAGAACCTTCATCATAACCTCCTCCCCAACAATACAGTGTGAGAACCTTCATCATAAACCCCTCCCCAACAGTAGTGTGAGAACCTTCATCATAAACCCCTCCCCAACAGTATTGTGAGAACCTTCATCATAACCTCCTCCCCAACAGTAGTGTGAGAACCTTCATCATAAACCCCCCAACAGTAGTGTGAGAACCTTCATCATAAACCCCCCAACAGTAGTGTGAGAACCTTCATCATAAACCCCCCAACAGTACAGTGTGAGAACCTTCATCATAAACCCCCCAACAGTAGTGTGAGAACCTTCATCATAACCTCCTCCCCAACAGTACAGTGTGAGAACCTTCATCATAACCTCCTCCCCAACAATACAGTGTGAGAACCTTCATCATAAACCCCCCAACAGTACAGTGTGAGAACCTTCATCATAAACCCCCCAACAGTACAGTGAGAACCTTCATCATAAACCCCCCAACAGTACAGTGTGAGAACCTTCATCATAAACCCCCCCAACAGTATAGTGTGAGAACCTTCATCATAAACCCCCCAACAGTAGTGAGAGAACCTTCATCATAACCCCCCCAACAGTAGTGTGAGAACCTTCATCATAACCTCCTCCCCAACAGTATAGTGTGAGAACCTTCATCATAAACCCCCCAACAGTACAGTGTGAGATCCTTCATCATAACCCCCTCCCCAACAGTAGTGTGAGAACCTTCATCATAACCCCCTCCCCAACAGTACAGTGTGAGAACCTTCATCATAACCTCCTCCCCAACAGTAGTGTGAGAACCTTCATCATAACCTCCTCCCCAACAGTAGTGTGAGAACCTTCATCATAACCCCCTCCCCAACTGTACAGTGTGAGAACCTTCATCATAAACCCCCCAACAGTACAGTGTGAGAACCTTCATCATAAACCCCCCAACAGTACAGTGTGAGAACCTTCATCATAAACCCCCCAACAGTAGTGTGAGAACCTTCATCATTACCTCCTCCCCAACAGTACAGTGTGAGAACCTTCATCATAAACCCCCCAACAGTAGTGTGAGAACCTTCATCATAAACCCCCCGAACTGTACAGTGTGAGAACCTTCATCATAACCCCCTCCCCAACAGTACAGTGTGAGAACCTTCATCATAACCCCAACAGTACAGTGTGAGAACCTTCATCATAACCTCCTCCCCAACAATACAGTGTGAGAACCTTCATCATAAACCCCCCAACAGTAGTGTGAGAACCTTCATCATAACCCCCTCCCCAACAGTAGTGTGAGAACCTTCATCATAACCCCCTCCCCAACAGTAGTGTGAGAACCTTCATCATAACCTCCTCCCCAACAGTATAGTGTGAGAACCTTCATCATAACCTCCTCTCCAACAGTACAGTGTGAGAACCTTCATCATAACCTCCTCCCCAACAATACAGTGTGAGAACCTTCATCATAAACCCCCCAACAGTACAGTGTGAGAACCTTCATCATAAACCCCTCCCCAACAGTATTGTGAGAACCTTCATCATAAACCCCTCCCCAACAGTATTGTGAGAACCTTCATCATAACCTCCTCCCCAACAGTAGTGTGAGAACCTTCATCATAAACCCCCCAACAGTAGTGTGAGAACCTTCATCATAAACCCCCCAACAGTAGTGTGAGAACCTTCATCATAAACCCCCCAACAGTACAGTGTGAGAACCTTCATCATAAACCCCCCAACAGTAGTGTGAGAACCTTCATCATAACCTCCTCCCCAACAGTATAGTGTGAGAACCTTCATCATAAACCCCCAACAGTACAGTGTGAGAACCTTCATCATAAACCCCCCAACAGTACAGTATGAGAACCTTCATCATAACCTCCTCCCCAACAGTATAGTGTGAGAACCTTCATCATAACCTCCTCCCCAACAGTACAGTGTGAGAACCTTCATCATAACCTCCTCCCCAACAGTACAGTGTGAGAACCTTCATCATAACCTCCTCCCCAACAATACACTGTGAGAACCTTCATCATAACCCCCTCCCCAACTTACAGTGTGAGAACCTTCATCATAAACCCCCCCAACTGTACAGTGTGAGAACCTTCATCATAAACCCCCCAACAGTATAGTGTGAGAACCTTCATCATAACCTCCTCCCCAACTGTACAGTGTGAGAACCTTCATCATAAACCCCCCAACAGTACAGTGTGAGAACCTTCATCATAAACCCCCCAACAGTAGTGTGAGAACCTTCATCATAACCTCCTCCCCAACAGTATAGTGTGAGAACCTTCATCATAAACCACCCAACAGTAGTGTGAGAACCTTCATCATAAACCCATCCCCAACAGTATAGTGTGAGAACCTTCATCATAAACCACCCAACAGTAGTGTGAGAACCTTCATCATAACCTCCTCCCCAACAGTATAGTGTGAGAACCTTCATCATAAACCCCCCAACAGTAGTGTGAGAACCTTCATCATAACCTCCTCCCCAACAGTATAGTGTGAGAACCTTCATCATAATCCCCCCAACAGTACAGTGTGAGAACCTTCATCATAACCTCCTCCCCAACAGTATAGTGTGAGAACCTTCATCATAATCCCCCCAACTGTACAGTGTGAGAACCTTCATCATAAACCCCCCAACAGTACAGTGTGAGAACCTTCATCATAACCCCCTCCCCAACAGTACAGTGTGAGAACGTTCATCATAACCTCCTCCCCAACAATACAGTGTGAGAAACTTCATCATAACCTCCTCAACAGTATAGTGTGAGAACCTTCATCATAATCCCCCCCAACAGTACAGTGTGAGAACCTTCATCATAAACCACCCAACAGTAGTGTGAGAACCTTCATCATAAACCCCTCCCCAACAGTAGTGAGAACCTTCATCATAAACCCCTCCCCAACAGTAGTGAGAACCTTCATCATAAACCCCTCCCCAACAGTAGTGAGAACCTTCATCATAAACCACTCAACAGTAGTGTGAGAACCTTCATCATAAACCACCCAACAGTAGTGTGAGAACCTTCATCATAACCCCCTCCCCAACAGTATAGTGTGAGAACCTTCATCATAAACCCCCAACAGTACAGTGTGAGAACCTTCATCATAAACCCCCCAACAGTACAGTATGAGAACCTTCATCATAACCTCCTCCCCAACAGTATAGTGTGAGAACCTTCATCATAACCTCCTCCCCAACAGTACAGTGTGAGAACCTTCATCATAACCTCCTCCCCAACAGTACAGTGTGAGAACCTTCATCATAACCTCCTCCCCAACAATACAGTGTGAGAACCTTCATCATAAACCCCTCCCCAACAGTAGTGTGAGAACCTTCATCATAAACCCCTCCCCAACAGTATTGTGAGAACCTTCATCATAACCTCCTCCCCAACAGTAGTGTGAGAACCTTCATCATAAACCCCCCAACAGTAGTGTGAGAACCTTCATCATAAACCCCCCAACAGTAGTGTGAGAACCTTCATCATAAACCCCCCAACAGTACAGTGTGAGAACCTTCATCATAAACCCCCCAACAGTAGTGTGAGAACCTTCATCATAACCTCCTCCCCAACAGTACAGTGTGAGAACCTTCATCATAACCTCCTCCCCAACAATACAGTGTGAGAACCTTCATCATAAACCCCCCAACAGTACAGTGTGAGAACCTTCATCATAAACCCCCCAACAGTACAGTGAGAACCTTCATCATAAACCCCCCAACAGTACAGTGTGAGAACCTTCATCATAAACCCCCCCAACAGTATAGTGTGAGAACCTTCATCATAAACCCCCCAACAGTAGTGAGAGAACCTTCATCATAACCCCCCCAACAGTAGTGTGAGAACCTTCATCATAACCTCCTCCCCAACAGTATAGTGTGAGAACCTTCATCATAATCCCCCCAACAGTACAGTGTGAGAACCTTCATCATAAACCCCCCAACTGTACAGTGTGAGAACCTTCATCATAAACCCCTCCCCAACAGTAGTGTGAGAACCTTCATCATAAACCACCCAACAGTAGTGTGAGAACCTTCATCATAAACCACCCAACAGTAGTGTGAGAACCTTCATCATAACCCCCTCCCCAACAGTAGTGTGAGAACCTTCATCATAAACCACCCAACAGTAGTGTGAGAACCTTCATCATAAACCACCCAACAGTAGTGTGAGAACCTTCATCATAACCCCCTCCCCAACAGTAGTGTGAGAACCTTCATCATAAACCCCCCAACAGTACAGTGTGAGATCCTTCATCATAACCCCCTCCCCAACAGTAGTGTGAGAACCTTCATCATAACCCCCTCCCCAACAGTACAGTGTGAGAACCTTCATCATAAACCCCCCAACAGTACAGTGTGAGAACCTTCATCATAAACCCCCCAACAGTACAGTGTGAGAACCTTCATCATAACCTCCTCCCCAACAGTAGTGTGAGAACCTTCATCATAAACCACCCAACAGTAGTGTGAGAACCTTCATCATAAACCCCCCAACAGTAGTGTGAGAACCTTCATCATAAACCACCCAACAGTAGTGTGAGAACCTTCATCATAACCCCCCCCCAACAGTAGTGTGAGAACCTTCATCATAAACCCCACAACAGTAGTGTGAGAACCTTCATCATAACCTCCTCCCCAACAGTATAGTGTGAGAACCTTCATCATAAACCCCCCAACAGTACAGTGTGAGATCCTTCATCATAACCCCCTCCCCAACAGTAGTGTGAGAACCTTCATCATAACCCCCTCCCCAACAGTACAGTGTGAGAACCTTCATCATAACCTCCTCCCCAACAGTAGTGTGAGAACCTTCATCATAACCTCCTCCCCAACAGTATAGTGTGAGAACCTTCATCATAAACCCCCCAACAGTACAGTGTGAGATCCTTCATCATAACCCCCTCCCCAACAGTAGTGTGAGAACCTTCATCATAACCCCCTCCCCAACAGTACAGTGTGAGAACCTTCATCATAACCTCCTCCCCAACAGTAGTGTGAGAACCTTCATCATAACCTCCTCCCCAACAGTAGTGTGAGAACCTTCATCATAACCCCCTCCCCAACTGTACAGTGTGAGAACCTTCATCATAAACCCCCCAACAGTACAGTGTGAGAACCTTCATCATAAACCCCCCAACAGTACAGTGTGAGAACCTTCATCATAAACCCCTCCAACAGTACAGTGTGAGAACCTTCATCATAAACCCCCCAACAGTACAGTGTGAGAACCTTCATCATAAACCCCCCAACAGTAGTGTGAGAACCTTCATCATTACCTCCTCCCCAACAGTACAGTGTGAGAACCTTCATCATAAACCCCCCAACAGTAGTGTGAGAACCTTCATCATAAACCCCCCGAACTGTACAGTGTGAGAACCTTCATCATAACCCCCTCCCCAACAGTACAGTGTGAGAACCTTCATCATAACCCCAACAGTACAGTGTGAGAACCTTCATCATAACCTCCTCCCCAACAATACAGTGTGAGAACCTTCATCATAAACCCCCCAACAGTAGTGTGAGAACCTTCATCATAACCCCCTCCCCAACAGTAGTGTGAGAACCTTCATCATAACCCCCTCCCCAACAGTAGTGTGAGAACCTTCATCATAACCTCCTCCCCAACAGTATAGTGTGAGAACCTTCATCATAACCTCCTCTCCAACAGTACAGTGTGAGAACCTTCATCATAACCTCCTCCCCAACAATACAGTGTGAGAACCTTCATCATAAACCCCCCAACAGTACAGTGTGAGAACCTTCATCATAAACCCCCCAACTGTACAGTGTGAGAACCTTCATCATAAACCCCCCAACAGTAGTGTGAGAACCTTCATCATAACCCCCTCCCCAACAGTAGTGTGAGAACCTTCATCATAAACCCCCCAACAGTACAGTGTGAGAACCTTCATCATAACCCCCTCCCCAACAGTAGTGTGAGAACCTTCATCATAACCCCCTCCCCAACAGTAGTGTGAGAACCTTCATCATAAACCCCCCAACAGTACAGTGTGAGAACCTTCATCATAACCCCCTCCCCAACAGTAGTGTGAGAACCTTCATCATAACCCCCTCCCCAACAGTAGTGTGAGAACCTTCATCATAAACCACCCAACAGTAGTGTGAGAACCTTCATCATAACCCCCTCCCCAACAGTAGTGTGAGAACCTTCATCATAAACCCCCCAACAGTAGTGTGAGAACCTTCATCATAACCTCCTCCCCAACAGTACAGTGTGAGAACCTTCATCATAACCTCCTCCCCAACAGTACAGTGTGAGAACCTTCATCATAACCCCCCCAACAGTAGTGTGAGAACCTTCATCATAAACCCCCCAACAGTAGTGTGAGAACCTTCATCATAAACCCCCCAACAGTACAGTGTGAGAACCTTCATCATAAACCCCCCAACAGTAGTGTGAGAACCTTCATCATAACCTCCTCCCCAACAGTACAGTGTGAGAACCTTCATCATAACCTCCTCCCCAACAATACAGTGTGAGAACCTTCATCATAAACCCCCCAACAGTACAGTGTGAGAACCTTCATCATAAACCCCCCAACAGTAGTGAGAACCTTCATCATAAACCCAACAGTACAGTGTGAGAACCTTCATCATAAACCCCCCCAACAGTATAGTGTGAGAACCTTCATCATAAACCCCCCAACAGTAGTGAGAGAACCTTCATCATAACCCCCCCAACAGTAGTGTGAGAACCTTCATCATAACCTCCTCCCCAACAGTATAGTGTGAGAACCTTCATCATAATCCCCCCAACAGTACAGTGTGAGAACCTTCATCATAAACCCCCCAACTGTACAGTGTGAGAACCTTCATCATAAACCCCTCCCCAACAGTACAGTGTGAGAACCTTCATCATAAACCCCTCCCCAACAGTAGTGTGAGAACCTTCATCATAAACCACCCAACAGTAGTGTGAGAACCTTCATCATAAACCACCCAACAGTAGTGTGAGAACCTTCATCATAACCCCCTCCCCAACAGTAGTGTGAGAACCTTCATCATAAACCACCCAACAGTAGTGTGAGAACCTTCATCATAAACCACCCAACAGTAGTGTGAGAACCTTCATCATAACCCCCTCCCCAACAGTAGTGTGAGAACCTTCATCATAAACCCCCCAACAGTACAGTGTGAGATCCTTCATCATAACCCCCTCCCCAACAGTAGTGTGAGAACCTTCATCATAACCCCCTCCCCAACAGTACAGTGTGAGAACCTTCATCATAAACCCCCCAACAGTACAGTGTGAGAACCTTCATCATAAACCCCCCAACAGTACAGTGTGAGAACCTTCATCATAACCTCCTCCCCAACAGTAGTGTGAGAACCTTCATCATAAACCACCCAACAGTAGTGTGAGAACCTGTATCATAAACCCCCCAACAGTAGTGTGAGAACCTTCATCATAAACCACCCAACAGTAGTGTGAGAACCTTCATCATAACCCCCTCCCCAACAGTAGTGTGAGAACCTTCATCATAAACCCCACAACAGTAGTGTGAGAACCTTCATCATAACCTCCTCCCCAACAGTATAGTGTGAGAACCTTCATCATAAACCCCCCAACAGTACAGTGTGAGATCCTTCATCATAACCCCCTCCCCAACAGTAGTGTGAGAACCTTCATCATAACCCCCTCCCCAACAGTACAGTGTGAGAACCTTCATCATAACCTCCTCCCCAACAGTAGTGTGAGAACCTTCATCATAACCTCCTCCCCAACAGTATAGTGTGAGAACCTTCATCATAAACCCCCCAACAGTACAGTGTGAGATCCTTCATCATAACCCCCTCCCCAACAGTAGTGTGAGAACCTTCATCATAACCCCCTCCCCAACAGTACAGTGTGAGAACCTTCATCATAACCTCCTCCCCAACAGTAGTGTGAGAACCTTCATCATAACCTCCTCCCCAACAGTAGTGTGAGAACCTTCATCATAACCCCCTCCCCAACTGTACAGTGTGAGAACCTTCATCATAAACCCCCCAACAGTACAGTGTGAGAACCTTCATCATAAACCCCCCAACAGTACAGTGTGAGAACCTTCATCATAAACCCCCCAACAGTAGTGTGAGAACCTTCATCATTACCTCCTCCCCAACAGTACAGTGTGAGAACCTTCATCATAAACCCCCCAACAGTAGTGTGAGAACCTTCATCATAAACCCCCCGAACTGTACAGTGTGAGAACCTTCATCATAACCCCCTCCCCAACAGTACAGTGTGAGAACCTTCATCATAACCCCAACAGTACAGTGTGAGAACCTTCATCATAACCTCCTCCCCAACAATACAGTGTGAGAACCTTCATCATAAACCCCCCAACAGTAGTGTGAGAACCTTCATCATAACCCCCTCCCCAACAGTAGTGTGAGAACCTTCATCATAACCCCCTCCCCAACAGTAGTGTGAGAACCTTCATCATAACCTCCTCCCCAACAGTATAGTGTGAGAACCTTCATCATAACCTCCTCTCCAACAGTACAGTGTGAGAACCTTCATCATAACCTCCTCCCCAACAATACAGTGTGAGAACCTTCATCATAAACCCCCCAACAGTACAGTGTGAGAACCTTCATCATAAACCCCCCAACTGTACAGTGTGAGAACCTTCATCATAAACCCCCCAACAGTAGTGTGAGAACCTTCATCATAACCCCCTCCCCAACAGTAGTGTGAGAACCTTCATCATAAACCCCCCAACAGTACAGTGTGAGAACCTTCATCATAACCCCCTCCCCAACAGTAGTGTGAGAACCTTCATCATAACCCCCTCCCCAACAGTAGTGTGAGAACCTTCATCATAAACCCCCCAACAGTACAGTGTGAGAACCTTCATCATAACCCCCTCCCCAACAGTAGTGTGAGAACCTTCATCATAACCCCCTCCCCAACAGTAGTGTGAGAACCTTCATCATAAACCCCTCCCCAACAGTAGTGTGAGAACCTTCATCATAACCCCCTCCCCAACAGTAGTGTGAGAACCTTCATCATAAACCCCCCAACAGTACAGTGTGAGAACCTTCATCATAACCCCCTCCCCAACAGTAGTGTGAGAACCTTCATCATAACCCCCTCCCCAACAGTAGTGTGAGAACCTTCATCATAAACCCCTCCCCAACAGTAGTGTGAGAACCTTCATCATAACCCCCTCCCCAACAGTAGTGTGAGAACCTTCATCATAAACCCCCCAACAGTAGTGTGAGAACCTTCATCATAACCTCCTCCCCAACAGTACAGTGTGAGAACCTTCATCATAACCTCCTCCCCAACAGTACAGTGTGAGAACCTTCATCATAACCCCCCCAACAGTAGTGTGAGAACCTTCATCATAACCCCCCCAACAGTAGTGTGAGAACCTTCATCATAACCTCCTCCCCAACAGTATAGTGTGAGAACCTTCATCATAAACCCCCCAACAGTAGTGTGAGAACCTTCATCATAACCCCCCCAACAGTACAGTGTGAGAACCTTCATCATAACCTCCTCCCCAACAGTACAGTGTGAGAACCTTCATCATAACCTCCTCCCCAACAGTATTGTGAGAACCTTCATCATAACCTCCTCCCCAACAGTAGTGTGAGAACCTTCATCATAAACCCCCCAACAGTAGTGTGAGAACCTTCATCCTAACCCCCACCCCAACAGTAGTGTGAGAACCTTCATCATAACCTCCTCCCCAACAGTAGTGTGAGAACCTTCATCATAAACCCGCCAACAGTACAGTGCGAGAACCTTCATCATAACCTCCTCCCCAACAGTATAGTGTGAGAACCTTCATCATAAACCCCCTTCCCAACAGCACTGACGGAACCATTTCTACTGACAGGAAAAGAGCAAAGTCGAGTTACTGGTGCCTTAATACTCCATTGTTTCGGTTATAATTGGCAGCTCATCTGGAAGAAAGAAACTCTGCTCTCAAACCTCTGCTGCCTTGCAGTTATACCCCTTCATGTGGAAGGTTTCAGGAGTAAACCCTGAGGAAAACTCTGGAGATGGAGTCCCTACGGTAGTCCTACTTTGAGTTCAATGCTGACTGGCAATGCTGTGCCAAACTGTATCAGTTTCTGTCTTTCCCATGGTGAGGGGCAGCCTGCTGCATGGGCAACAGCTTGTTCTCCAAGTTGTACTGCCCTGGGAAAATGGAGTCAGATGGATGCTACATCCCTGACCAGCAGTGGGCCTCAGCTCCCTCCTCTGCAACACAGTGAGTACCTTCACCAGTGGAACTGCCACTCACACCCGTTGCAATAAGCAATAAATATTTTTAATACTTTCAAATCTGGAAACTAAGAGAAAGTTTCTGGTAGGCCCTCAGGGTAGTATATTTGACATATCCTGTATATATTTTTATAATAAATTTACTTTGAACTTCTCTTCCAGCATAATGCCATGAACATTTTTTTACAGCGCAGCAGCGCTGAAGGCACAATACCACAAGAAACCCATCTCATTTGTTCACTGCACTTTCGAGAGTCAAGCAGGACGTCGAACTGGAACAGCTGTGCCTGTGCACATTGAATGAGCCTTCTATCAGTCATTAACCTCGAATTAATGACTAAACTCACCCCATGGCATTAAAGTGGCCTAAGTACTAAAAGTGTTTTGTCTCAATGCACGAAGTGTAAGAAATAAGGTGGACAATCTTGTTGCATCATTACAGGTCATTAGGTATGATGCTGTGCCTATCACTGAATTGTGGCTGACGGATGGTTGCAGCTGGGAGCTGAATGTCCAAAGTTATGATATATCGGAGGGATAGGAAGGTAGGCAGAGGGGGGTGGTGTGGCTCTGCTGGTAAAGAATGACATCAAATCAGTAGAAAGATGTGACATAAAATTGGAAGATGTTGAATCCTTGTGGGTTGAGTTAAAAAACTAGAAGAGTAAAAGGAACCCGATGGCAGTTATGTACAACATCCAGACAGTAAACACAAAGTACACTGCAGATGCTGTGGTCAAATCAACACGTACAAACAACCTGGAGGAACTCAGCAGGTCAGGCAGCATCCATGGAAACAAGCAGTCAACGTTTCGGGCCGAGACCCTTCATCAGGACTGAAGAGGGAGGGGGAAGGAGCCCTGTAAAGAAGGTGGAGGGAAGGTGGGAAGAAGGCTGGTAGGTGCCAGGTGAAAAACCAATCAGGGGAAAGATCAAGGGGTGGGGAGGGGAAGCAGGGAGGGGATAGGCAGGAAAGGTGAAGAAGGAATGTAAGGGGAAAGCACTATGGGTAGTAGAAGGCAGAATCATGAGAGAGGTGATAGGCAGCTGGAAGAGGAGGCAGAGTGAAAGTGGGATGGGGGAAGGGAGAGGGAGGGAATTACTGGAAGTAGCTGGGATGTGAACTACAGATTACAACAGAAAATAGAAAAGGTGTGTCAAGGGCAATTTTATGATAGTTATGGGAGATTTTAACATACAGATCCATACAAATCAATTGGGAAAATCAGCCTGGCAATGGATCTCAAGATAGTGAGTTTGTTGAACGCCCTCAAGATGGCTTTTTACAGCAGTTTGTCATTGGGCCTATTAGGTGATCAGCTATACTGATTTGGGTATTATGTAATAAGCTGGTGGTGATTAGGAAGCTTAAGGTAAAAGAACCCTTAGGAGACAGTGATCACAATATGATTGAGTTCAACCTGAAATTTGATAGCGAGAAAGTAACGTCCGACATAGGAGATGTTAATAAGTGGTACGAGAGAGGAATTGGTCAAAGTAAATTGGAAGAAGCTGCTGGCAAGGATGACAGCAGAGCAGCAATGAGCTTCTGGGAAAAATGAGGAAGTTGCAAGATAAATGTATTACAAAAACAAAGAAATACTCAAATGGCAAAACAGTAGCTGACAAGGGAATGTAAAGCCAAAAGAGAGGGCTTATAACAAAGCAAAAATTAGTGGTAAGACAGAGGATAGGGAAATGTTTAAAAACCTACAAAGAGCAACTAAAAGAATGATTAGGAGGGAAAAATGAAATACGCAAACAAGCCAGCAAAGAATATCAAGGTGGATAGTAAAAGCTTTTTCAAGTCTGTAAAAAAAGAGAAAGTAAAGTCTGATTGTAGCAGTATTCCAATGGAGTAAAGGAAGTTACAGTGGTATGAGAGAGGATTTGGCCAAAGTAAATTGGAAGATGCCAGCAGGGATAACAGCAGAACAGTAATGGTTTGCTTGAGTTTCCTGAGAAAAATGAAGAAGGTGCTGAATGGATACATTCCATAAACAAAGAAATACTCAAATGGTAAAATAATACAACTGAGGCTGACAAGGGAAGTCAAACCTATTGTAAAGGCAAAAGGGAGGACATACAACAAAGAAAAATTAGCAGGAAGAGGATTGGAAAACTTTTAAAAACCTACAGAGAGTAACTAAAAGAATCATTAGGAAGGGAAATACGAAAGCAAGCTAGTAAACAATATCAAAGTGGATAGGAAAAGTTTTTTCAAGCATATAAAAAAAGAGACAAGAGTGGATATAGGACCACTAGAAAATGAGGCCAAAGAAATAATAACGGGGGGGGGTGGGGGGGGGGGAAGAGGACAAGATGAACTAAATGAGTGCTTGCATCTGCCTTCAGTGTGCAAGATTTAAGGGTGTGAGGGAAGAGAAGTGAGTGGCAGTTACTATTACAGGGAAAAGGTACTCAAAAAGGCTGAAAGACCTCCAAGGGTACAAAAGTCATCTGGACAACATGAACTGCACCTCAGGGTTCTGAAAGAGGAAATGGAAGAGACTGTGGAAGCATTTGTAGTGATCTTTCAGAACAACATTGGACTCTGGCATGGTGCCAGAGGACAGAAAAAATTGCAAATGTCACTTCACTCTTTAAGAAAGGAGGAAAGCCAGCAGAAAGGAAATTACAGACCAGTTAGTCTGACCTCAGTGGTTGGGAAGATGTTGGGAGTCAATTGTTAAGGATGAGGTGATGGAGCACTTGGTGACACAGGACAAGATAGTACAAAGTCAGCATGGTTTTCCTTCAGGGAAAATCCAGCCTGATGAACCTGTTGGAATTCTTGAGGAGATTACAAGTAGGATAGATAAAGGGGATGCAGGGGCATGTTGTATACTTGGACTTTCAGAAGGCCTTTGACAAGGTGCCACACGAGGCTGCTTACCAAGTTAAGAGCCCCATGGAATTACAGGGAAGTTACTGGCATAGTTAGAGCATAGGGTGATTGGCTGGAGGCAACCAGTGGGAATAAAACAATCCTTTTCTCGTTCACTGCCAGTGACTAGTGATGTTCCACAGGGATCGGGGTTGGAACTGCTTCTTTTTATGCCGTATATCAATGATTTAGATGATGGAATTGATGGCTTTGTTGCCAAGTTTGCATATGATACGAAGATTGGTAGAGTGACAGGTAGTGTTGAGGAAACAGACCGCAGAAGGACTTAGGACAGATCAGACAAGAAAGTGGCAAATGAAATACAATGTTGGAAAATGCATGGTCATACACTTTGGTAGTAGAAATAAATGCACAATTTTCTAAACGGGGAGAAAATCCAGGAATCTGAGATGCATAAGGACTTGGGAGTCCTTGTGTAGAACACCCTATAGGTTAACTTGCAGGTAGAATTGGTGGTGAGGAAGGCAAATGCAATGTTAGCATTCATTTCAAGAGGTCTAGAATACAAGAGCAGGGATGTGATGCTGAGGTTTTTTAAGGCACTGGTGAGGTCTCACCTTGAGTATTGTGAACAGTTCTGGGTCGTTCATCTTCTAAGATGTGCTGGCATTGGAGAGGGTCCAGAGGAAGTTCAGAAGGATGATTCTGGGAATGAAAGAGTACAAGGAAATACAAGGAATGTATGATCGCTCTGGGTGTGTACTCAGTGGAATTTAGGATGTGTGGGGGGGGGGGGGGGGGGGGGAGGTTCACTGAAGCCTTTTGAATGTTGAAAGGCCTGAACAAAGTAGATGTGGAAAGGATGCTTCCCATGGTGGGGGTGTCTGGAAGAAGAGGGGCAATGGTCTAATTCTACTCCAATGTCTTATTGTCTAAAAAGGAAAACAAGTTGAATGGTTTTGCCCCAGCACAGCAAAGGGACATGGCATTCACAAACATTCCCTCTGACCTGAGCTCACTCCTGCCAGGGCAGAAAAAATTCATTCCTAAGCACCTCCTACCATTACATGCAAAACAAAGCATTTACACAACACCTGGTAACATTTAACCCTTGAGTACAACATTATGATACAAGATATAAAAGCAATCTCAAAATTAGCCTAAGGCTCCCTCACTGAAACCAAGAATTTTCTTTTATTCTTTTGTTATACGTGAGCATCGTGTGAAGGTCAACTATACTGCAACTATACTGCACACAGCTGCTTGCTCTCCACAAACACAGGTAGGCCAAGCTAGAAGGCAGATCATGAGTTAACCACATCACTGTTATACAAAAGACCAGGCATTGTTACCTCCCATAGAGAACATCTGCAAACCAGGTGGGGGGGAGGTGGTGAACAGAGAGAGGGGAAGGGAAGGAAGGGAAGGAAGGGGAGGGGAGGGAGGGGAGGAAGGGGAGGGAAGGGAGGGGAGGGAAGGGAGGGAAGGGAGGGGAGGGAGGGAAGGGGAGGGGAGGGAGGGAAGGGAAAGGGAGGGAGGGGAGGGAGGGAAGGGAGGGGAGGGAGGGGAGGGGAAGGGGAAGGGGAGGGGAGGGGAAGGGGAGGGGAGGGGAAGGGGAGGGGAGGGAGGGGAAGGGGAAGGGGAAGGGGAAGGGGAAGGGGAAGGGGAAGGGGAGGGGAGGGGAGGGGAAGGGATGGGAGAGGGAGGTAGGGAGCGGGCCACAGGAGAGGGAAGGCGGGTGGAGAGAGGGGAGGCTGGGGTGGAGGATGGAGAGAGGAGGAAGGGAGGGAGGAGTGGAGCATGTGGCAGAAGGAGGATGGGGCGCAGCTGGTGGAGGAT